>NW_028301615.1:7575757-7727272 GCF_987345545.1 Pholcus phalangioides | reverse complement strand
TTTTTTTGGCCATCCTGACTTTTTGACAAAAGTGTCCCGGTTTTTCCCGTATTTCGCGCGAAGCCTACTTGAATTTTTATTCTTTATTGAAGACAAAGATTGAAATTATTTTTCAACTCATAAATTATTGTATGATAATTACAACTATATATTATTACAACTATATTAATCTCCCACATTTGCCTTGGTAAACTTTTTTTTTTTTCGTGGAATACATTTTAATCCACTGCAGTTTACAATAATGCATCATTTCCCGCCATTGTGATTTTTTCGTAATTTCAACAATATTTGGCAACTTTGTTTGGTTTTGGCGTCATTTTTGGCGATAATTGGTGATGTCCCGTATTTTCCCGTATTTGGAATCCCGATGTCCCGTATTTATCTCGAGGAGATATGGTCAGCTTAATTATATCGCATATAAACTAGAATTTTTCTACAATTCAGAGTTAATCTGCTGCCATCTATAGCGAAAAAAAATACCTAGCCAAGTAGTGTATTGAGCTTCAGAAAAAAAGCACAAGAATTAAAAAAAATAAAATAAATAAATAATTCTTTTTATATTTTATTTTGATACAAATTCTCAAAATTTCCCACAAACGCCAAAAAATTCCTCCATTTACCAATTTTAGCCAATTTTTCCCAGGAGTTACCATCACCGATTCGGATTCGCCTTCGTAAACTTTTTTTTTTTTTTTTTTTTTTTTTTTTGTGGAATACATTTTAATCCACTGCAGTTTACAGTAATGCATCATTTCCCGCCATTGTGATTTTTCCGTAATTTCAACAATATTTGGCAACTTTGTTTGGTTTTGGCGTCGTTTTTGGCGATAATTGGTGATGTCCCGTGTTTTCCTGTATTTGGAATCCTGATGTCCCGTATTTATCTCGCAGAGATATGGTCAGCCTAGTTATTCGGGCTATCCGCATCTTTGGCTACTTTTTGAAGATGATTTTTCACGGAATTTTTTTTAATTATTTGCCATAAATACTAGGCTGACCATATTTCTTCGAGAGAAATACGGGACATCGGGATTCCAAATACGGGAAAATACGGGACATCTCCAATTATCGCCAAAAACGATGCCAAAACCAAACAAAGTTGCCAAATATTGTTGAAATTACGGAAAAGTCACAATGGCGGGAAATGATGCATTACTGCAAATTGCAGTGGATTAAAATGTATTCCATGAAAAAAAAACGTTTACCAAGGCAAATGTGGGAGATTAATATCCCATATATAGTTGTAACTATCATAAAATAATTTATGAGTTGAAGAATAATTTCAATCTTCGACTTCAATAAAGAATAAAAATTCAAGTAGGCGTTGTGTGAAATACGGGAAAAACCGGGACACTTTTGCCAAAAAGTCGGGACGGCCAAAAAAAGAGAAAATACCGGGACTGTCCCGGGAAATACGGGACGTATGGTCACCCTAATAAATACCCTTAAAAACACCATATGAAGGTCCCTGTTCATCAAATATGATGTACCCACATACGTCTATCCCTGTTTCTTTTTGAGATGGAGATATAGTAGGGTGACCATACGTCCCGTATTTCCCGAGACAGTCTCGGTATTTTTGGCTGTCCCGACTTTTTAGTAAAAGTGTCCCGGTTTTTCCCGTATTTTGCACGAAGCCTACTTGAAATCAAAAGTTGAAATTATTTTCAACTCATAAATTATATTATGATAACTAAAACTTTAAATGAGAATATTAATCTCACACATTTGTGTTAGTGAACATTTTTTTTCGTGGAATTCATTTTAATCCACTGCAATTAGCAGTAATACTGCATTTCCCGCCATTGTGATTTCTCCGTTATTTTAACAATATTTGGCGACTTTGGTTTTGGCGTCATTTTTGGCGATAATTGGCGATGTCCCGTATTTTTCCGTATTTCTCTCGAGGAAATATGGTCAATTTAAGATATAACAACTTTAACTGTCCATACTTTACAATTTTATACAATAAAACCTGCCAACAACGGCCACTGACGGGACCAAAATTATAAGACGTTCTGTTCATTGCGAATGTTTAATTAACTGTGTACTTTAATAACTTTTAAATTTAATTTAAAAAATTTAATTATTTTCTTTTTACATATTTGAAATTATTTAAAAAATATAAATATTTTTATTTTTTTAAATTTTTAATCTCTTAATTTTTTTACACTTTAAAAAAAAATACTTGTAATAAACCATTATCCATGTACGGCGTTCACTCAGTGCCGGATTAATACGTTTGAAGGCCCTAAGCACTTGAATATTTTTGGTGGTTCGGATACCTACAAGTATATTTCTTGTACTCGATATTCGATCTATAAACTGAAAAAAATAAAATTTTATATTTCAGAAGTGACTGATCTAAGGATGGGATTTCACTTTAAAAGGTTTATGAAAGTTACTTTATAAAACTTGAAAAAAAGCAACGAATAAATTTATCGGTTGCACTCAAGCAAATGCATGGTTGCATTTTAAAAGAATTATTAAAAATTTTTATAGTGTAATCCGGACTTAAGGCTGGGATTACACTATAAAGTTTCGTAAAAGACTCTTTATAAAAGTTCAAAACTTCAACCAATAGGAGCATTGGTTGCATTCAATCAAATGCAACCGGCTATCTTATTGATTGAATTTTGCATGCTTTATCAAGAGCTTTTACAAAACTTTTATAGTGAAATCCCGGGCTAAAACAGTGTTGCGATGTGAATATTTCTAAGCACAGACATTTTGAAAAAAGTCCCCACCCCTCCTTTTTTTCTACTTGCAGTCTTTGATATCTCCTGATTTTTTTTGGAACATCGATGTTTTCGATGTTTTTGGATTGGATTTTTCAAATATTGATTGTTTTCGGAATTTTTCTGTCATATTTTTTCGAAAAGACAGTTTTTTTTTTCAAAATCTTTTGAAAATATTTTAAAATATTTTCTCCCATCGACTGCTTGTGAGGATCTGAATGAAGGCATCTTTATATCCATATTCTATGGGGCTTTAGATTAAACCTCCGAAGAATGGCTCTAGGCTGCTTATGGGCAGTGAATTAAGGTTGAAGGAGAAATATAATTACAGAAATTGCGAAAAAATAGTTTTTATGCAGGCGTTTCGCCCGCATATACATCTTTAAAAAGAATGTTGTAAGTTCATCATCTTTAAAAAGAATGTTGTAAGTTCATCATCTTTAAAAAGAATGTTGTAAGTTCATCATCTTTAAAAAGTATGTTGTAAGTTCATCATCTTTAAAAAGTATGTTTTAAGTTGTTAGTGCTCGTGCGTAAGGATATGCGGATCCACACCCGCTCTGTGTGAAAGGGGCCTTAAAATGAATTCCACGAAATAAAACGTTCACCAAGACAAATGTGAGATTAATATTATTTATAATTGTAATTATATACTTTATGAGTGGGAAAATAATTTAATTCTTTATAAAGAATAAAAATTCAAGTAGGCTTCGTATGAAAAACCGGGACTCATTTGGCAAAAAGTCGGGATCATCCTGGGAAGTACGTATGTATGGTCACCAATCTGCTACTGTCTCTCGTCTGGTTTCTAGTGTTTAAAATTTGTTTTTGTTGGCTGTATTTAGCGAAGCATTAAGAGGCTTTTGTTGGCAACACTGAATCTTTCTTTGTTCCCACAGTCTGGGAAGCGTCATCTTTCTCTTGAGTTTTTCCCTGTCTTTTGAGACTGATTGCTGAACGACAAACTAGATCTTGAATAAGGTTAGTAATTCAATTTTTGAATTATACGAGTCTAGAATATTATATTGTTTCTCTTCGAAAACAGTTGTTACCAACAGCAAAAAGAATAAAAAAAATTGTATCCTGGGGTAAACTATAGGTCAGATAGAGAGAAACGATGTCACTCTCCGCTTTTCATACGAAGTACGAAAGCCTCGATAACCAAGCGGAGATCGAGATGTTGTTCGGAAAGAAAATTCACATTCCTCTGTGGGGAATCGAACCACCAATCTCTCACTGTCCGGGCGAGTGTTCTAACCGAACAACATCTCGATCTCCGCTTGGTTATCCAGGCTTTCGTACTTCGTATGAAAAGTGGAGAGTGACATCGTTTCTCTCTATATGTCGCCATCTGGCGCTAACGTCGTAAGGGCTATTAGCTGAGCTTGGAGGTTTTCCATGCGCAGTCCCGTTCAGCATTCATACATATGCTCTAAGGATTGAAAATGTCTGTCCTCTGTAGTTCAAACACATTCTGGTTAGAACACTCGCCCGGAGAGTGAGAGATTGGTGGTTCGATTCCCCACAGAGGAATGTGAATTTTCTTTCCGAACAACATCTCGATCTCCGCTTGGTTATCCAGGCTTTCATACTTCGTATAGGTCAGATGTTTGCTTCTCTATTGATACCAATTGTACTTAAATTTTGGGGGAAAAAAAGGCTTTTTTCTTTTTCAACATCTTATTTTTGGAACGGTTTCGGTATATTGGGCAGCTTGGCCAGTCGGCCCATCATTTCTGGCTTAAAGCGGTTGCGTTTTTAAGAAAACTGAAAGCCCTGATCTGATGCGCCTCGCTAGGAAAACACAAACGCGTAGCGTGATTATGTAACTCGTTTCTGTTGGCGCGAAATAGTTTAATTTGGTTCACGCTGCGCAACAAACCTATTCTTAGGAAAACCCGTCGTTAAGCCAGGTTTTCCTAGGAATAGGCCGCGTGAACCGAACTGTATAATTTCGCATCGGCAGGAAACGTGTTACATAATCACTGGGGGGGGGGGGAGTTTTTTTTTAACCATGAGTGGGGAAGTGTTATGATTGAATGATTTATCGTTGTAGGACTGTTGCTCTCTGTGGCGAGACTTTTTAACGGGGAGATCGGCCCGCATTTGCGCCTTGAAGTTGGGAACCACAGAAAACAACTTCAGCCGACCACCACTGTGGGATTCGAACCCGGATCCTTGCATCGCGAGTTCGTCACTATAACCACTCGACCACCACAGCGACCACCTTGAATAGATATGCAATATACCTGTCATATGCAGAGAAAAAAATCGTTTCTGCTGTACTTCCTATGGTGTATATTTTTTTCCATTCATCTCTGTCGGGTGACCAGCTACATGCAGAGAATCGTACCATTCCTTGCCATTCGTGTAAGATAGTCAAATAGATTGAATAGATGTCAGATAGTAATAATTACGAATTTGCTCTACTATTGGAATAATGAAACGCTCTTATGTGAGCAAAAAAAAAGCGCCAAGATTTGTTTTTTTCAAGTTCAAATGATTTCATAGTAGTGACGTATTGATGAACTAGATTCTATACCCCACGTAAGGTTGCTTTTATTTAAATGCCTTTTTTTTTTTTTTTTGCTTTCTTTTGTGTATATGTAATTCACTGTCGAAAAACAATCTGCTGTCGTTTAAACTGGTAATGTTGCCAATAATTTTCAAGTTTAACTCTTAAATTTGGTAAAATTGTTGTGCAGATGTCGACGCCCGATTTCCGTATGGTCAAATTCTGCATTTGACCCCACAGGGGTAGGGTCGACGTGGGAACAGGCCTGGGACAATTACCATAATTTTTTGGGATTTTTTTTCAAGCTGTAAATTCACTACAGAAGGGTCAGTGTAAAGTTTTGCTTGTGGGGGGGGGGGGGCAGATGCGGGTTAAAGTCAGCTGACACCCCGGACGCAAAAGTTAATACTATGCTCCCTAAATTAAAAGAAAGTGTAATGTTTTAGTTTTTGGGTTTTACGCGGCCTAGGGTGTGCACCTGGTGTGCCCGCCAAAAATCCCAGCCAACAAAATTTAAACAACAGATATTCACTGACTAGCCAAGCAACTCTTCACCTTAGTCTCCCCCCCCCTTGTTTCCCCAATTTTTTGCTTTGCCCCTCAGTGGAGAAAACTGTTGAGGCTGTGAAGGAGAAATGAGAAAGTGATTTCCGCTGTGAAAATGAGAGATGCTCTTAGGAATGTGCGACAGGAGCAGTCGCACTGAACACCATGCTTTGTGGTCCCCCCTCCCCATCCCCCATTAACAGTAAACTATTGGAGGCTTTCATGAATTCTGAAATTCCCCCCTTTCCCATAAATTCGGAATTTTTATTTATGCTGGAATTATTTCTTCCAATTATTTTTGATTCATGAAGTCCAAAATTTTTATCAGTCTCAGGATTTTTTTTCCTCTCATTAGTTTAAAATTATAGTCCACTGACCACGAGAAGAACACTGGCTACGTCACGTTACGTCATGCCGGATGATTCTATTATATGCTTTTAGGTAAAGCAACTGCCCATCAAGAATAGCGCATTAGCAACGCCGCTTTCCTGTTTGGCGTCTTTAGCGCTATTTTGGCCTCCTAGAAATTTCACTAAAAGCGCCACGGCAGTGCTCTCGATAACGTCATCATCGCAGTGTTTTTGTTGCGTAAACACTGGCTGTTCGACAGTGTCGTCTTAAGGCATTGTCGCATTATATTCACAAAAATAAGATCTGGTTGAAATTTTCCAAAATTTACGTGGTAGGGCCTCAGAAAAATCACTTGGCCCGGGAAAGCCTGTGATGCTCTTAAGACGGCCCGGCTGCTCGAGCACTTATGGCACATAATTTTAATACAAAAAATATATTGTTAATTCCGCAGAAGGGGTAGAAAACTCCGTTTTTTTAATAATCAGTTCCATGCATCAAGCTGAAGCCGATCACTGTTCGTATAAAACATTTTCGACCATGGCCCCCAGCAGGATGGGCTGACAAAATCCAGCCTATAGGAGAATTCTTATAATTTTCTTTTTTTTTTTCCACACTGTAAATTCAGAATGGACGTCCGGTAAGAGATCCCACCCAGGATCCCTGCTGCAGCATGAGAGGACCTTTCTTCCGATGCCCTTAAGCATGGCCCCCACATCTTGCAGCCGGGCTCTCAGATTGGAATCTTCGATGGGTCACTCTAAAATGAATTTATAGTCGTCTCAACTTAATTTACTCTGAAATTGATTTTAATCTAAAATTCCATAGCCCAATATGTTTGATGAACCTCGACTGTTCCTGCCAAAAAATTCAGCAGGTACAAAATATCAAATATCTAGGACTTAATATTAGTAGCAATCTAAAATGGAAACTTCATGCACTAGAAATAGCGAAAAAACTACGTTTTATTGTATATAAATTCTATTATCTGAAACAAAAGGTAACAGTAGAATTTCTGAGAGAAATTTACTATGACTGGTTTTATTCAATTGTCAATTATGGTATCATCATCTGGGGTGGCGATTACAAGACAAATCTGCTGCCTATTTGTTCTATTCAAAACAGATGTTTTAAAACTATTTACAGTGCTTGTTCTCAAATCTCAATTTATAGAAATTTAAATCTACTCCCCATAAGACATAACACCATCTACCGAATCATACTCTACATATATCGGAATAAATCAATATGCACTCAAAGAGAGTCCATATCATTGAGAAGACCAAACGAAATTTATTGCATACCCTCATTTAGAAAAGAAATATTTCGCAAACATTTTTACTACGTTGCTCCTAAACTATTTAATGCTTTACCGTTGGTAATACAGAATATATCTAGGTTTGCATCATTTAAAAAATCACTTTTTAAATTTCTAATAGCAATAGACGATATAGATTCGATATATAATTTTCAATTATAGAAGCGAATTATATTATTATCCATACGCCTGTAGTTGCCTCATATCAATTGTTATTATATCAAATGTTAAACTTGTATATCAGCATAATTATTACAATAATTTATTTGAAAATTCATTTCATTATTTAACTATTTTTTTTTTTTTTTTTAATGATAAGTTTTGTTATTTTTTTGTTTCTTTCGTCTTTATCTTTAATTAGTTGCTCTGTACAGGCTCAGGCCTCTTGACAACAAATATTGAGATTTCACTGTTTCATGTGTTATTTAACTTTGGAAACAAATAAAATATTTAAAAAAAAAAAATTGATTAGAATCAGCCAGGGCCCCAGGGCTGCATCCCTGTCAGCCCTGCCCTTGGGGGGACATGCCCTTAAGGTGGCTATAGACGTAACTGCAGCCTTGACAAGCAGGAATGCTCAATCTTTTTATTTGTCACTACTGCATTTGTCACCTATTTAAAAAGCCCATATGAGTAGCTTTTGTCGAGAAAGTAAAAAAGACGATATATGGCTATAAAAGAAGGTGAACATAAGAAGAATGGCTAATTGTTAGCAGGTGGCACTCTCTTGCTGCGGTATAGAAATTAAACCGAAGAAAATGCCATATAATTTACAGTAGTAATAAATTATTATTACCAGGGGTCTGTCCAGACTTTTTGCACAGGGTCCTGTTTTTGTGAAAATGTACCTTATTTTTGTGAAAATGTACCTTATTTTTGTGAAAACGTTCAAAATAGCAGTGAAAGTAATACTAATTAAACAGCAACCTCATTTTCCTATTTTATTTCATTTTTATTATCATTTTCCTAGTTTTTGATGCACTCACAGCTTGTTTGTGTTTCTGGCTATATATATGCTTGTTGACACATCGTGTTGGGTGATCATCAAATTGCACCCCCTTGGTCAATCCAGGGTCCCTTATCAAAAAATGTAGAACATATTTTGCAAAGAAAGCCAGATGCAGAAATGCTGTAACATAGCCAACTGTGAAGCTTCTCAAAACGTGCGATGTTCAACAAATTCGGTACTTTTAGACCCATTTTTCTAGCTTCTGTAGATGAAATTTTCTTAAAATCCGGCTCTACCGACGAATTCGTAGCATCTTTCAGCGCTTCCGATAAATCAGCAATGTCTTCCACCGCTTTCGACGAATCGGTAATGTCTTTCGAAGAAACGGAATTGTCTTCCGACGAATCGGCAATGTCTTTCGAAGAATCCGAAATGTCTTTCAGCGCTTCTGATAAATCGGTAATGTCTTTAGGCGCCTCCGATAAATCGGTAATGTATCGCGCCGTTTCCAAGGTTTCGACAGCGTGGTTCGAAACCGATGAAGGAAGCAATGTTTCAGTAATTTTTTCCGGGTTAGCACAATTGGAATTATCTGTATCTGACGTCTTTTTGGTGACGTTTTCAGATCCTCGTTTAAAAAACGATGTTATGGAGCTGCATCCCCTAACGTCAGTTGGCCGTATTTTTTTAATGTAGTAATCACTATTCCTTGAATTTCCACCTGTTGGTGGTCGACCACGCTTCATATTAAATTTTCAAAAATGAAAGCGCAATACAGGAAAAAAAACGTGCACAAAAAATCCAATTCTACAATTGTTGATGATTGTTGTTGTGATTCAAAGACCATTTGAGGAGAAGTGCGGGGCTAAAGCGTTTGTATAATGGCATAGGTTGCGCGATAAAATATCGGACGCGGTCAATCCGTGGTCAACCAGCGGGATGTCCTAACCAGAAGACTAGAAACAAGGAAAGCCCTCTCAAGGTCACGCTCTTTCTCCGATCGCCTTTTCAAGGTCATGTTTTCCGGTATCCAACCAACAACTTCTATAGATAAGATTACTCATCTATGGGGGAGGGGGTGGTGGTGTTGGGCCAACAATACATGCTTAAAAAAAAAGATCAATGGCTTTCTATTACAACTAGGGTCATAACTGATAAGAATTTTGTCGCACAGCAGTCGCAAAAGTTCGTTTTTTACGACGTAATTTTCATGAAGGGTTCGTTTTCTGGAATTTTGTGATGGATCCGTTTATTATCCTCCAAATTTTGTGAAACATCCTTTTTTTTAGCCCCGGAATTTTGTGAAGGGTCCGTTTTTTAGCCCCGGAATTTTGTGAAGGGTCCGTTTTTTAGCCCCAGAATTTTGTGAAGGGTCCGTTTTTTAGCCCCGGAATTTTGTGAAGGGTCCGTTTTCCGGACCCAAATTCCGGCTGGACAGACCCCTGATTACATTAAAATAATACTCCTTTTGTATTAAAGCTTTAATTTAAAGTAATTCAACAATTAATTTATTTTATTATTTTAAGAATTTAATTATTAATTTAAAGTAATTTACTCCCTTTATTACTAAATGATCACTGCTACGAATTTTTTTCTGTATCAAATATTAAAAATATTAAATTTAATAAAAATTCAAATTTTTTATATTAAGAAATTTAATTTATTTCCAAAATTTATATCAACAATTTTTGAGTACATCTTTTAACAAACACCAACACAAAAAGCACAGCTCACTCAAGCGTGAAACTGACAGAGTTCATTGAAGCATGAAGAATACCCACATACCGATTTGCGCCAAGACAGCCTTTAAGGGCCCTACACACGCTCAGTTATACCTGCACAGTTATGACTGTACAGGCCAACTGTGCGGGCATAACTGAGCGTGTGTAGGGGCCATCAGTTGACCTGCACAGGCGACCTGAAGGGAATGGTTTTTCGATTCAGTATAACTGTAGTTATGCCTGCGCAGGTATAACTGAGCGTGTATGGCCATCAGGTATAACTACGCAGTTATTTTTTCCAGCTTTCTTATATTCGCCCTTCTTTCTTCCCTCTTCTTTTTTCATTGATAATGTAATAGAACAATAATAGCTGAATAACTTGTTTTGGAGAGGGATTCCATTTAATTAGAAGAAATTCTTCTAATGGCGTAATTTTCACGATATTTTCTTACAATTTCATATCGAATAAATAAATAAATCATATGAAATAAAATTTTAGAAATATTTCTACCATTGTTAAAATTCGCAATTTTGTTTCTGAAATCACTCTTTTTAATAAATTTGGCCGAAATTATGCACCGAAACACACAAACTCTATATTCAAATAATGTGCTATGACTATTAATTGTTTATTGATTATTTAGAGAGGAGGTCTCTAACCAGGGTTCTTGGAGATTTTAGGGGCCCTGTGACATCAGATTATTTTAGTATTCTTTCACATGTACTTCCTTTAGAAATCAAGATTCCTAGAAATCAAGCAGGTGTTTATACGAGTTAGTTAATTCAAACGCAGGATTCCCACTTCTTTCTTGACCGAAAACCAGCAAAGCATCAACAGGACAAAAATCACTGATATTTATTATTTTCTTTTACATTTAATGAATCTCATTGAATTTGTTTTTTGGACACATCTCATCAGATTGCAACGAATTTCAACTTTCAGCTCAAACATTGAAAAAAAAAAAATTCAGATGAAATTACGCTAGTTAAACGTAAGAAAACAATCGAAAAATTCTTTGAAGGAGATATACGATTGATAATATAATTATATCATTGAGTAATACTATTAATGTACATACTATGCTTAATAATAAGTCAATTTCTAATTGAGTCGAATAAATCGTAAGAGGTCGTGTGAAAATTCAGTTTTCTTTCAAAGAAAAACACTACATAAGTTACCATAAAAATTTTCCAAGTCAAAAAAATTATTTTTTTTAAATCGATGCTATTGCGAGAAAAAAATGCTATCATACGATGCTGAAGGACCCTATCTGTATATTCAGAGGAGAAACGATTCTTGTTTTCGAAGATACAGTCGATGCTCATTATGACAACTTCACGTTATAGCGACAAAGACTGGTAGTTTAAGTCCCAAATGTTTTATGTTTTACTTATATAACGATCGTCCCAATCAGGCCCGACCACAACCCAAGTCTCCCCCTCGCTACGACCTTGCTCAAAATATAACGTCCATTCTCGATGGGACGAAGGGGTCGTTATATCGGGCGTCGATTGTAATACCAAAATTTCTCTTTTATTGCCTATATGTATTGTCATAATCACTGTAGATATGGATAGCATTCTTGATAAGCATGAGTAGGCAGTAGTGCCTTTTACTTAAGTCATGAAAATCGGTCATTATGAGAGGTTTTAGTAACATCAAAATACATTATTGTACTTATGGTGTAGATTCAACAAACATCTTCTGTTACAGCAGTCTTCCTCAAAGTTTGCGTCGCGGCTCTTGGGCGTCACCCCCCTGCCCCTCCCCACCCACATCCTGCCGCAGGGCACAGAGGCTATTCTCTGCCGAGCCGCCACTATAGTGAATTTTTTAACGTGGGGAAAAAAGAATGAATGGAATCATCTCTGGCTCTGAAACTAGAATCCTGATACCAATATCTTTGTGGGGGTTGGGGGAAATGGCTCGAATAATGACAATATTCATTAGTAAAACCAGCCCCCGGGGATGCAGGACCCCAGATGGTGTGGAGATCTGTGACAGTAGGCTTTACCGATCAATTTACAGTTACAATACATCTGGAATGTACAGTGCACATTCAAAGGGAGAAAAAAACACTAGCTCCGATGAAACAAGTACGAATTTCTGTGTGCAATATTAGTTATTTTTTTTTTGCCCAAGGCCCATGTTTACAAAGGCTTCCTTGGTTTTCGAAAACTGATGTTTTCATCTTGTCCTCCCATCACCCCCTTGTGTCCATTCATAGCCTGAATAGTCCTACTTTGGGAAACACCGATTTCAACACTCCACCTGAGATTAGTTCTGAGTTCAGTTTAGTTTTCACGACTCGAGGTTTACAATGACGAGTGATCGTCGAAACAGGCAGCGCGAATTTTTAGAAGAATTCATTGAAACGTATAGGAATAAGAAATGCTTGTGGCAGGTGAAAACTAAAGATTACCATAACAGAACTAAGGCCGAACACATACTGGGGATGTGAGCGGAGAGGTACGAAATAGCAGCGAAAACAAATGTACTGCGCCTCACATACTCGGGCAGCGAGACGAGGAGGAGAAAGAGGCAGCTCAAGAGGTACGCGACTCTTACAAGCCGGTTTGTTTTCATCGCGAGGTAAAATCAGACGCTATTTGGGGATTGGTCAGTTTTCTCCCTTTTTTTTTCTCCTCACTCTCTTGGAAAAAAAAGAGAACTTCTGAGGGAACCCATTTGGTTTGGAGGGAGTGCTTCAGATTTTTTTTCACTTTTGGCGCTCTCTCTTCTTTTCGATTCCCATGGTGCTTAACCCAGTCTATCCTAATTTAAAAGTTTGACGATTGTTGTGGTAGCATTTTACGCATTTATTCCCCCGTCATTTTTTTAGATGTGAATATTTTTCAAAATTTTACTGGAACTAACGAGATAAATATTTCGCAAATTTCCGCCCATCCCATTGCGCTTTTTGCATGGAAAACTACACTATGTGAAGAGAACTTCCTTCTGATGAACAGACAGTGCTGCAACTAGGGGGGAGGGTTGGTCTGGTTTCCTGGACGTAGTATCAGGAGGGGCGCAAATTCCATCCTTCACATTTCATCTTTTCAATTGTCTCTGAAGAGCTTTTAATAAGAAATGTACTGCCATGAGACGTAGGCAACAAAACATGGCCGGGGGGGGGGGGTGCTCCACGTGCACTGGTTTAGGGGGATCCACGTTCACTCAATTAAAGTAAAGTGAATCAGTAAATTTTATGACCAAATGAAAAAAAAATGTGGCGTACGGGTCTCTGTCATAGAAATTATATACCAAAAAGGGTTCCGTGACTCAGAAAAAAGGTTGAGAATTGCTGGTCGACATTAATTTTCTACTCAATACTGAACATGTTCTTAGAATTTCAACGAAAATTTGTAGATATTTTTCCAGGAATGTCATTTCAACGTTTTCCAGGGAAGGGAGCAGGCAAAGAACATGAACTCAATTTATGTATATCTACTCTATAATATAAAATCAAACTCGAAAAGGGCCTGTTTCTAAGCAACCGAAATTAGTGAAGATTTTGTTATGGAAGTGAGTGACGTTTTTTGAGTGATGGAAATCGGTTACGATTTTAGGTCAAGTATTCATTTAACTCTAGCATATTCGGGACCCATTTAACCCATCTGGACCAAGTTACGTGCATGTACTGAGAGGCTCCCACTTCCTACAGCAGGGCCCCTAGACTGGAATAGATGGCGAGCCCCCAAACCAGCTTTTCGGGGGCCCTCTGTGGTTAATTTATAGTGTGAAAAATCAAAAAGTGATGAGAATCGTTCCGGGTCCTGTCAGCCCTGCCCTTGTGGGGGAGGGGGGGGGTTATGCTGAGAGGTATGTATATGTATCATATACATATAACACCAGTGCTCCCAACACACAGGGTCGGGGTACCCGGGGGTATTGCACATATACCTTAGTGGGGAAGTTAAAAGGTTTGATTTCCAGGGCCCTTGATGGATCTCGTTGTTTTCTTGCTGCTTTAACATTGAAAAATTTGCGATAGCGGAAGCTCAAGCTATATCCAGTCTGGGGACACCATAAAATTTGTGAATTCGGTGACGGGTAATTGATGGGGGGGGGGCCTGGATGGTAAAATGAATACAAATGAACATTTGCCGTGGCACTCACAGGGGGGATGTATGACAAGCTCCGAGGGGACCGTTTCATTTTGGGGGCCCTGGATGAATGTCATTCTTTTCTGTTATTTAACGTTTTAGAATTTGCAACAACGAAAGCACAAGATAAAGCCAATCTGGGGGCCTCACTAAAAGTATGCGAATTGGTGTCCCAGGTAATTGGTTGGGGACCCTGGATTTTATTCGTTGATAAAATGAATACAAATGGAAATTTTCATGGCGATCGCACCGGGGATGACCGACAAGTTTCCAAGTCGGGGGCCCCATGTTTACAGGTTCTCCTTTGGGGGCCCTGGATGAATCTCATTCTTTTCTGTTGTTTAACATTGTGCAATTTGCAACAGCGGAAGCCAGTGATAAATCCAGAATTCAGTCTGCGTCCCCCACTAAAAATCTGAGTATTGGGTCCCTGCTGCTGAATGGGGGTCCTGGATTTCATTCGTTGTAAAATTGATAAAAATTTAAAATTTTCGTGGCCCCTCACCAGGGAGATGTCCAAGTCTCCAGGTCGGGGCCCCATGGAAATGTTGACAGGTTTCATTTTGGGTGTCCCTTGATGAATCTCATTGATTTTTGTTGTTTAACAATATAAAATTTGCAACACATCGGTAGCCCGAGATAAATCCAGTCTGGGCCCCACTAAAATTCAGCGAATTGGAGTCTGGGGACCCCCATGGGCAAGTTTTCTGGGGGTACTTGATGAATCACATTTGTTTTTTGTTGTTTTCTTATTATAAAATTCGCTTCTTCAGTAAGCTGGTGCTTTCACATGTCCCTTTCCATAGTACGCTGATGAAGTGGGACGAAACGAACAAGATATGTTGTGATGGGAAAAAGGGGGGTGGTTGGTCACCAAAGGTGACGGGGAGGGCAGAGCCCCCTAGTATATATATATATTTTTGTATGTATATATACCATTTTTAGTGTATTTTCAAAAGCCCCCCCCCCTCCCTCAAATGACGGCCCTGTATTTGTCAACACGTTGATGGATTAGCAGGGGTTCTCAAACTGTGCGCACCAACCTTTGTCAGGGGTGGTCTTGACAAAGGTTTTTCAAAGAAATGCTTTTCTTACAACTGCTCTTCACATAGACGTACGCAGAATTTTCTTGGGGGTGGGGGGGGGGTTCAAATTTGGTTTTCCTTCTGGGGGGTTTACGTTTTTTCCGGCAAAATAACACTATAATCTTGGCTTAAGGGGGGGAGTGTTAGAACCCCAAATCCCCCCCTTTGCGTACGCCAATGGCTCTTCATAAGAGAAATGGGCGGCGCGGGTGGAAAATGTTTGAGATTGACAACCCGTTTTTTAGGAAAACGGATAAACACCGTGATGATTGCTCATCGCTTACTAACATTGTCGAAACACGGTTTCTGTTTTTTTCTCTTTTATTTTATTGTACTGAATATCTGTTATTGTCTTGGATTTGAATTGGAATGCAGTGTGTTATGAAAGAGACACGAGCTTTTTTCTGATACAAATAATGAACATCTCACACACAATACATATCTCTGTATTTCTTATAAAATCAAAACCAGTTTATTGCATCATCCGCGCGTTCATTGAAATTGGTTATGTATAGAACACTGCCAAAAGCAGTGCCATCTTGAGGCATGGGCCCACCAGGGCACTGCCAGGGAGCAGGGCCGTCTTAAGAGCATCGTGGGCCAAGTGATTTTTCTGAGGCCCTACCAGGCAAATTCTTTAAAATTTCAACCAGATCTCATTTTTGTGAGGCCCCTTTTCTCTTGAGGTCCCTGAGCTGTGCCCGGGTGGGTCCATGCCTTAAGACGGCACTGCCCGGGAGACCTCAAGATAAAAAAGGCTTCACAAAAGAGAGATGTGGTTGAGATTTTCGAGAATTTGCCTGGTAGGTAGGGCCTCAGAGAAATCATTTGGCCCTTGGGCCCATGATGCTCTTAAGACGGCCCTGCATATAGGAGGAATCTATAATTCTGGGATGTCATAAATAATGGATCCACTCTGATAATTTGTGATTAACAACCACGTATACATTTATCGCTAATAACTATAATTTTCATAATGATACGGTGGCCATAAAAAAATTACAGTTGCGTCATCAAGGTGTATGGATAACTTCTCACTTCATCACATTAACGGTGATATTTTGTTTAGAAAGTATCGAAATTAGCTTCTGCGGATTATAGGCATGTATTTTTATTCAGTGTCTAACTAATTCTGTTGTCTCTCTATCTTGATTGAAGTATAATTATTTAAATCTTTATGCAATAATATTAAATATAATTAGATTATGCAATAATAATATTCGAAACAACGGTTTGATGCAAGAAGTCATTAAAAACATATATCAGGACTTGTAGTCTTTTGAGGATTAATGGGTTTATTGCAGCGCTTCTCAACCTTTTTTGACCCATGGAGCCCTTTCTGGTATGTAATTTCTATGGCGGTGCCCTGGACGGCTATTTTTTATTTATTCATCAAAGTTTCTTACCTATTTGTATTATTCAAAAATAATAAAATTAAGATCTCCAATAATAAATATCTTCACAACATCCAGTCTTCTGTATATCTTGTATTAACAAGTGGAGAGCGACATTCATGTCATATATATAGCCCTCTGGTGGCTTGTCGTCCATGAGCTATTAGCTGATCGGTTTCACCGTCCATTGCACGGTTCCGTTCGGCATATATACGCTCTAGCGAAGGAAAATCTCCATCTCCTCTGTAGCTTAGTGGTCAGAGCACTCGTCCGGCAATCGAGGGACCCGGGTTCGACTCCCGGTAGAGGCAGAGATGAGTTTTTTCCTTCCTTAAAAAAATTAACATCTCAAATAATAAATATCTTCACAACATCCAGTCTTCTGTATATCTTGTAATTTTAATTTCATCTTCCAGTCAATAAACTTTTTGTTGGATTTTAGTGGATTGCATACGTTTATTTATGTGTTTATATACAGTGAAATCTCGTTACAATGTCACTGATACAACGATAAATCCATGGCCCCCACATCCTGGACTAGGGCCCCTAGGCTGGAATCTTTTGCGGGCTCCCCCCCCCCCACCAGACTTTTGCGGGCCCTTTTATGATGGGTTTATAACGTTAAAAAACAAAAATAATGAAAATCGTCCCGGGCCCCAGGACTGCAGCCTTGCCAGCCCACCCCTTGTGGGGGCTATGGATAAATCCTACTACAACGATATTTTTTCGTCTTATTTAGCAATGCCTATAGCCTAATATTAAAGTGCTGCCTCTCTATATAGCAATAACCCTTCTACAACGATATTTTTCATGGTCTCGAGAATATCGTTATATCGAGATTTCACTGAAAAATTAAAATAAAATAAAAAAATGTTTTTGAGAAAAATTTTGACGTACAGCTTCACATGCTGTGAATATAAGTGTGGAAAAAAACAGTTCCCCTCCTTAGAAAGATAGTTTCTCTCCCTCTTTCTCTGTACCACCCCTCCCTAATTCCATTTTAACAATCTAGCATTCTTACTTTCAAGATACCAGTAAAAAAGCCACACCTTATTCTGTACAGATGGTATTTATTGTGATGGTCTATAACCAATTCATTGTACTGTTTAACCGAGCGCTTCATTCATTAGAAGGATTAGGAACATTTATTTTATTGCAGCAATGGCAACAACTCGCCAACTGAAAAGTTTATTCTTATATAATGAAACCAGGGTAAGCTGATTGAAATCAGCTTGATATAAATCATAATTAAAATCACAATTTAAATCATTGATTTAAAATCATTGATTTAAATTACAAAATTTTAATCTTGTTTTAATCTTTCCATCTTGTTTCGTAAATCTAAATCTGGCTTAATTTTTTTCATCTTGCTAAGTTTGTTTTTGAATTCCTGTATAAATGTCTTAGATTTAAAAATCTTTGTTTAAAAAAGTTTGTTATTAAAAGAAGCATAGAAGATCTGTGGGCTAAATATAGACTGTGGGCTGCCTCTACTTCAGCGCCTCACGACACAGTGCGTGAAATTAGGAAGGCAGATTCATGTGTCTCCAGTGGTGTAGATGGTAGCATGCTTGCCCGGTATGCAAGAGGGCCTGGGTTCGAGTCCCGGCGGAGACGTGATGACTTTTCTTTCCGAGCTCACCTCAGCATAATACCCGGAAAATAACTTTCCTAAATATAGACTGTCGGCACCCCCACTGTGTGGCAGGGGAGCTGCGCTAATTGCACCGAAACGGTTCTCTTGCTACATGGTGTGCCAAGGCACTGAATCCCTGTGCATTTGTACCAATTCTTGTTTGGGGTTTGCGGAGGTACCGTTAATGCACGTAGTGCGTCAAATACTTGGAAATTAGGAAAAGAAGCATGACACTGGATTTTGTTCACGGGACTCGTTCCTTCCGAGACAAGGAAAAAGATATAGAAGGGAAATTTTAATTTTCCTCATTGCCCACCATCTACCTCAATCACGTCATCTCGTGACCTTGGAAAGTAGTGGTACTACTTTGAAGTAGTTCAATAACGGTCCTGTACCGTTATTTGTATAACCCGCGGGCATATTCATTCAGTCCCTGAATGAATATGCAGAATTTTCCGATTTTGGAGTGTTTTTCTCCTGCGGGTTATATACTGAAAATAACGGTAATTTCTCCGCTACCAACCTGCGTTCAAAGACGGCATATCTACGGCGTAAAATCGCTTTATTTCCTGCAAGATCGCACACGCGCCTTTGCAAAGAATCAAAAAGGGGATTGGTTTACTCGTTTAAATTACTGAAATTTTTCAGAGACTGTTGGGAAGAAATGGGATCTGTAAAAACTCCCAGCTCCATATTTTTTTCGTCTAGCCGCTATGTGGTCGTGTGGTTATCGTCGGCGGTTGCTGATCATTACAATTTCACATCGGAAAAATTCCGGATTTGGCAAACGGCTGGCTCGAGGAAAAAATCATCTACCCATGCAGAACCTATTTTTGGTGTTACTGACTACGTTTGTTTTTGGTCGACAAAGCTTTTCTCACCGTTTCAACTCCATTTGGCACCCCTCCTAGAGCGGCGCCCAATATGGTCGCACGGTCCATTCCTGTGTTTGTTAGAGGAGGAGTGTACTGGGATCATGCTCATTTTATATATACATAACTTCTGTGAGATACCAATTATATATAAATGTCCTACCTTTCCAAAACGTTGGAGAGAATGAAAGAAATTTTGCCAGTTTTGGTGAAGGCTTTTTTATCTTTAGCACATGGTAGTAAATAAGGTATTTTTATATTTTTCTCGTTTTTCTCCCCATTTCGCTTTTAAATTTAATCACTTTTTTAAATTCATGGAAACCCTTATTATATTCTGCACACACTTTTTTTTGCCATATCAGGATGAATAAGATTTTGTTCAAGCAGCAGAAATTCTTGCTGCCTAGGTTTTTAATATGCTTTTTATTTGTCATTTCAGTAATTCATGTTTTAGTAGTGACAGATAAGATACTTCAGAAAAAATTTAAATGGACTTTAATTTGTGAAGGAAATTTATTTATAATTATTCGTTCCAACCATTTTTGGCAAAACTTTTGGCATTTCACAGAAAAATTACTCCTTATATTGCAGGTACAGATAGTTTTTAGTTCTCCATTTTCAAAATTTCTAATCCAAAGTGGATAAGGGGTGCTTGCACCCCTGCCGTGTGGGGGCCATGGCCAGATCAGGCAAAGATCTCTGAGATTAGAGATGCAATTCTTGGAGACTAGTAATACCAATATCGTCGAATGTAGATCGACTTCTTCACTGATAATCCGTTGAGGGTTTCATAATCCAGAGCAGGCCGATAATAAGCTGATCGGTGCTGTAGAACTCGTAAAAAGCTATTAGACTTTCAGCATGAAACTTTTTGTGATAATACCATTTTCACCGAACCAGCTGAGAAATATACGTAAAACAAGAGTTAAAGTTATAATGACTTTCTTAGTTTAACGACCTCAGTCAATCATTTTGACCTAACAAACAAGAAGTTATCAGAGTTAAAATACGATAAGTGAAAACAAGAGCAGTGTATTTATACAACTCAAATCTTATTCTAAGACCAGTTGTCTACCGGTAATACTCAGTCTCTCAATAGAAATTCTAACATCACACAGAAAATAATTTACATACAAAAGCAATTTTTCAAAATTATTTCTAAATTGCAATAAAAAAACATAATCGGTCGAGCTGGCCAGGCTCTCACAATCACGCCTTTCAAATTAAACACATTAAGCAAAAAAAAACGTAAAAGATAATTATTCTGACGGAAGTCTGCATCCAACTGCTAAAACAAGTAGTTATATCAGGGTTGGCAAGGTTTTGGACAGTACGCTACAGTAAAAACCACAGTATTTACCGTACTGTCCTAAACTATCCAAAACCTCCTATTTATAACTATAAGTGAAAAACTTTACAATTTGATAAAGAGGTAACTTCTATAATCAAATAATAAACTTTATATTACATTATTATTACATTTTAAATATAATAAAATGTTGAAATTCAATACAGTATATGTAAAGGGTTGCATGACATACAGGTTATCGAACAATTGAAATTGAACTTGAATTCATTTGAATTGAATTGAAATTGAGGTTAGGTATTAGATTTATGAAAACATGAAAGATACAAGAGCGGGATAAAAATTTGTCTCATGAAAATTAGAAAAAAGCAATAGAATAAAATTGAACTTACATAATAATCTAGCACTAATAATCAAGCGCAGCAGCGCCTTTTAACATTCGATAACACAACTAATTTAGCTGCCCTATCTGTGCCAAGATGATTTCTAAGATAAAATTTGAAAATATTCTTTCAGTTGATGCATAACTTGGGTTGTTTGGTTTAAACCACGTTGGTTTAAAACCTTTGTTTTAACCAAGCAGTTTTTAAAAAAAAACCAGTTCGGTTTTTTTTCAAAAAGTCAAATGAAAGTGGCCTAAATATCTTTTCCTTGAAAAATATCATATTGATTCATTATTAGCCAAAAGTTTTTATTTTTATCACATTTTATATTCTTGGGGTATATTTTGATGGTATATCTTTAAATGGGATAAGATGGTATAAGTGGTTTTTTTTCAAAAGTCTCATAAAATTGGCCTGAATATATATATATTTTTTCATATGAAGTATCTTAGTTATTTAAAGTTATATACAGGAGCCAAAATTTCTCATTCTTACCACATTTTCTACCCTTTGGCTACATTCTGATGAAGGTTTTTTTTTATTTTATTAAACAACTGGCTGTTGCGAACGAAGATATATTTTGGAAAGAGAGAAAATTCAACTGCCCCTGTGGGGAATCGAACCCACGTCCTTTCACTTTCCGGGTGAACGCTCTAGACCACTAGATTACAGAGGCACCGAATTTCTCAATTTTTCCTTGCAGCTCGTGTACACTGAAAGGGACCGTACATGGATGGTCTGACTAACTCAAGCCAAAGCTCGCAACTGCTGACCCTGCCACCATACAGCGACTTATGCAAGGATGACGTCACTCTCCACTACCATACGAAGGTTTTTTTTTTTAACAAGAAGATATATTTTGGAAAGAGAAAATTCAACTGCCAATACGGTCCCTTCCAGTGTACACGAACTCCAAGGAAAGATTGAGAAATTCGGTGCCTCTGTAGTCTAGTCTATAGCGTTCACCCGGAAAGTGAAAGGACGTGGGTTCGATTCCCAGTAGGGGCAGTTGAATTTTCTCATTCCAAAATATATCTTTACCAAATTCATGAATAAGGACTGTATCATACATCTAAATGTAGTGGTGTATTATCTCACAAGGTTTCTTTTCCCCTTCACAAAGCAGCAGCAACAGTAGTGATACCATCATGCTAGGGGCAGGTGGTCCTATAATCCAATAAAGACACCAGCTGTCCCTAAAGGACAAAGACTAATGCACTAGTAGTTACATTACCTCACATACATTTTCATTTTCTTTCCCATAAGAAGTAGCACATCTCTTACTGTATATCTCCCAGTCTTAATATATATCTCCCAGTCTTAATATTCAATAGTAGTTTTTTTATACTTTCATACTGTTAAGCCCAGTTAATCAAGGTTCTACTGTATAGTAGTAGTAACAGATTTATGAAGAATAATCAGCTATATTGAGGGTGATTATAATTACATAGCTGCCAAGTCTCCCGAATTTTAGCTTCATCGCTCGACCTCCCGAAAAGTTCTTAAATCTCCCAAATTTTTACGAAAATCACAAAAATCCCTAATTGTCCCTAAAAATTCCCTACTTCATTAAAAAAATCCCCGCTTATGAAAACAATTCCTAAGGAATTTCTGTGGGGCATGAAGCCTCTTTTCTTTCCCTTTCGAAATGACGTCACACGTCGTAAATGGGGAAATTCCCTTTTTAAGGAAGTTTTACAAACCCTCTGATGGTAACAAGAAAGTTGTTTGTCTTATCGTGCACGGAAATGGCTTAGCAGCCAATAGTCCTGGATAATAATTGAAGATTCTAGTTATACGCATATGGTCAAAATTTCTTTTGTTGAAGTTACGTACGTGCGATATAACAAAGCATGAATAATGATAAGCAAAAACATATTTAATCAATTTTAAAGATACTTATTCGGATGAATTTCCTTTCATCAAACGTTCAAGAAGAGGGCCGACTTTTCCTTTTTGTACAAGTTGTGTTACGGACATAAACATCGGTCATGGAAAGACTGCCACCATCACTCGTGAAATGAAAAAAAAACATCAAGCAAGTGTCACAAAAAGTCAGTGTTCTTCAGAAATTGACTGTGTTTTCCTTCATCTTCCGATGATTTTGGGGTCATTCGCAGAGAATGTTTGTTCACAGCGTTTCTGATTGAACACAATATTTATTTTTACATCATTGAAGTTTTGTCCTCTAATTTCACTTGTTTTTTGCGTAGGAATTTTATTTCCAAGGGTTTAACTTCCATGTGTGTAAAATCCCTATTTTAATTTGACTTTAGTAGGGATTTTATTCCCTACGCTTTAACTTTTATGTTTGGAAAATCCCTATTTTATTTGGAAAAATCCCTATTGTATTTATTAGGGAGTGGTTTTAGCATAAAATACGGGTTTGCGTGAAAATCTCCCGAATTTTCATTTTCAAAAGTTGGCAGCTATGTAATTAAAGTTTTGATTCAAAAACTATACCATAAGTACTGGTCAGATTGACTTGGAAATTTGCATGGATACTCCTGAAGCAATGGAATTTTCTTTGGTGAAAGAAAAAAGTGCAAAATATGCAAGTAAATGATGCTGTACTTATCCAGCAGTACAATCTATTGTGTGCAGCCACATTTCGGCACTTCCACAGCATCAGTGTGTGGATAGAACATCTTCTATCAAGATGCACATTGCGGTACCAGTAAATTAGCTGCTGAAGACCCGTTTTGACAATAACAGGATTGCACGACACCTGGTCGGCCATCAGTTCATTTGACCTGGCTGTAGGGGGTACCTCAAAATGTTATGAACAGTGGTCGGATTGCAAACTTTGGTGAATTGCAAGCTTCAGGGCATCTCCTATATGTTAGAAGTTCCTCAGGAATATTAACGTGGGGGTGCATTTGATTTAATAGAGGTGAATTGCAAGCGCATCCACATCATGACCATTGCATACTCTGATCTGTTGTTAAACAAGAATTTTTGTGCTTTCACCTCATAGCCAGAACACGGTGGGCAACATATTTAACATTTCTTGAGTAAGTTGTAGTTATTTGTTCAATTACTTCACTCTTTTTGTGATGTTTCCATGAATTATGAAATTGTGGAATGTTATAATTAAGCTATCATTTTGCCATGACTGGCTATTGTTTTCATTCTGCAAGCAAATTTCCCATGTGTTGGATGATGTCATTAATTTTACATTTTAAAGTCCTTTTTTTGCCCTTAATAATATTTCTTCAGGAATATTCATGTCAATTTTCAAGTCATTCTGACAATCATTCTTTTTTTTTTTACAGTGTTTTGAAATCAGAACCTTAATTATATACACCCTGTATATCACAAATCATTGTTAATTAATCTGCTTTATTTATGCTTCATTAAATATATTATATTCACCTAATTTTTATTATAGTTCTTGCAAAATTGTTTCCTAATTAAGCATACTTAATGTAACTGGAGAAAACATCTTTATATTATATTATTAATAATAACATTAAAAGAATTGTCAAACACAAAGTAATCCATTGAGTTGAGCAAAAAATAATTAAATTGCAAATGTTGGCTTTAGTTAAAATATAAGGAATATTTATTGATTAATTAAATATGGGAATAGTGTTAATTATATTAATAAACATTTATTTTAATTATTTGAAGTTTGAATGATTTTTCAGAAATTTTATTCTTTTTAATGTTAATACTATTTAAACAAAAAAAAACCTGGTTTTTAAAAAAAAAACCTGTTTTTTTTACCAACCCTGGTTAAACCCTATCGACGGCTCAGGGTCGAACACAAAACCTCTTCAAAAAAAGCTACTTATTTTCACAAAATCGTTTCAAAATTACCACAGTGTCACGTGATTCTAGAATGCTTTCCCCCCCAATATGTGACAATGGGTAATTGGCATGTATGATAATCTGTCGAGAGGGGGCTGAACCGAAGTGACAGGCTGGTAACGCCCGGTGATTGACCCTTTCTTCCCCGAAATGTACTTTCTCCTTTCATTTTCTCCAAAGTTTTTCTATTTTCCGAACTAAATAAAAGGCGGTATATATCCAAAATTTTGAACGAAATGATTGTAGTGTGTTTATAGATGCTCAGCATTCTATGCAGCACTCCATCAGTATAGATTAGCTTTAACAGGCAATAAAATTTACTTGCTTTCGCTTGTGAAATATTGATATGATTAACTTGGTAAGGGGCCGTTCAAGTATTACGTAAGCAAATTTTTAGCCATTTTGGACCCCCCCCTTGTCAGCAAAATTTTGTCATCAGCTCTGCCCCCTCTGATTCCTAACTCATATTTTCATAAATAGTGGTTGATGACGTAAGCATTATCCAAACTCCCCCCCTTGTCATCAAAAGTCAGCAAACCGGAAACCCCCCCCCTCCCCCCACCCATCGATGATGACGTAATACTTGAACGGTCCCTAACGGAATGTCAGAACGTATACTAAGAAGAAATTACTAATCCATCCACCAGGTATTTAAAATGTCCCAATAATTTCAAGTTGAACACTCTAAATATTCTGAATCTCGAGAAGCATTCCATGCCCCTTAATATTTTAATTGTATTTTTTAAATTTGATAGTGTTGAAGTATGTTCTCGCGATTTTGAGGTTCACCTAAAATGTGAATTATTTTTGAAAATCGAAAAGCTTTTTCGTAAATAATGTGCGTTGATTAAATCAGTGTTGTTGGAATTACTACTATTTGAGGCAAGGCATTGTAACAACTGATATTTATCAGTTGTTACAAATCTATTTGAGCAAAACTACAGCTACTTCCCAACCGAGGAATATCATTAAATAATTAATTTACCAAAACTTTCGGGTATAAAACTGCTTCTCATTGCTTTACTCACATTGTTTTTGAATATTCATGTCTTTTTTTCATGATATCTTATGATCGTGGAGTTAATTTCGAAAATGAGCGTAGGTTTAGTGAGATTGAATACGCATATTAGATATACTGTCATTTGCATCGGAATATAATAAAATAATTCTCTCTGAAATATATAAATTTCGTGCATTAAATCATCTTACAAAAAAAAAAAAAAAATGCATGAAAGCAAGTAACATACTGAAAAAAATTTTAAATACACAAATACTCGAAGTAAATAAAGTCGCTGGAATTCAAAACGTGAAAGAAAGTTGTAAGTAGAGCCCGGATTAGACGCTAAAACATGCACTAAAAATAAAGATGAATCTGCATTTTTAAAAATGTTGAAATACACCATGAAATAAAAATACCCGGTCTTTTTCAAAAAAATTAGAACACCCTAGAAATTTACGAGAGCAGTTCATGAAGATCTCAAGTTGGAAAGCTCAAATTAAGGGTACGGTTGTAATTTACATTTTCATCTTTCCACCTATGTGAATTGTTGCAGCAATTAAGTAATAGCTTCTAAGAAAGAGTTAAAATCATGATGGAAAATGCAATTTATTTCTCCATACCATACGTCTTCAACTTTTTCGTTTGAAGATGAAAACCGCAGATAGTATCAAGAATTCGCCAATGTGTATCAAACCTCATCGATATTTCGATGGTTTCGTGATATCTGATGATTGTACCCGCTACTAATCGTTTCAAGAGATTGCGGACTCGAGCTAAAATAAATAAATTAATAAAAACCGATCAATTGCAAATCACTATCGGGGAACCGATAGCGAAGATGGGATTTATGGCTGAGGCTCGATTCGGGTCTGTGTCGGACACTCATAAATTCAATGTCTTGATGCATAAAATCCATGGCCAAGACCAAAGATGGCCACAGTACAATGTATTCGTACGATATCAGCACGCGTTCCCCCCCCCCCCCACACACACACAGTCCTAGCAAATACATGCGTAATTTCTGCGTTTTTCAGAAATTTCCCGTTTTTCTACCTGTATTGCGAAGATTGAATGATTGTAGGTTTCCATACATAACGAGGAAAGACATGAAACTTATTCGATGAAGTTGACGCAAATTTGCATGAAAATATTCATGTAATAGAGTAATAGGTTTTAATTTTCTCAAACAGCTTTCGGAGTGTTCTAATTTTTTAAAACAAAGAGAAAATAATTAATTTGGTATTTTACAACGTGTTTAATCTACTTTGTGCAAATTTTTTGCCACCGATATGCTCAAGATATGAAAGCTCATATATGCTCATGATAGAGAAGGAAAATGCAAATTATACAAATGTACTTGCGCTACAATCTTGAATTGCGCTTTCCAACTTGAATATTTCATGAACTGCTCTCGTAAATTTCTGGGTGTTCTAATTTTTTGGAAAGGATGTATATATGCGAAAAATTGAAACCATCGTCGAATAATCCCAAATTATGGCATAAAAAATGAAAAATGCACGCAAAATTGAAAAAAAAATTATATATGCATTTGCAAGAGATAAAAAATGAAAAACTATGCTTTGGAATGTTCCAGCAAATCAAAAAAAGAAGCAAAAATACTCATACTATAATGCCGAAATATGCATGAAATATAAAAATATG
Organism: Pholcus phalangioides; assembly: GCF_987345545.1. Taxonomy (NCBI): domain Eukaryota; kingdom Metazoa; phylum Arthropoda; class Arachnida; order Araneae; family Pholcidae; genus Pholcus; species Pholcus phalangioides. The sequence goes on along the minus strand of NW_028301615.1, from coordinate 7,699,879 downwards.
TGCCTTAAAAATGCGTTAATATGCCCTAAAGGCTCAGAATATGTAGGAGTATTGAAAAATATATGCATAATTAAAATATATATATATATATTTATTTATATATATATGTATTTAAAGTGCGGAAATTTCCCTAGAAAATACACAGAAAAAAAAGAAGAAAAAATCATTCATTTCGGAATTCAGAAATAAGTCAGAAATGAAAAATATGATAAAAAAAGAAAACTCATTTATATTGCAGAAATATCCAGAAAAATTTCCAGAAATATGCCTCAAAATGAACAATAGTCAATGTTGAAATATTTTATTTAAAAAGAATTATTGAGTTATCTGATTATTGAGCGAGAAACTGAATGAGGGAACTCATTTTATTCGAGAATCATGGTTTCGTATTTTTTAATTTTTGTGCAAAATGGCATGGAATCCAAGGAAATGACTGAATTCCAGGGCCGTCATTTCAACTTTTTCCAGGGGATGGGGGCAAAGCAAATGTACTCAATGTATGTATATATACACATATATACCATTTTTAGTGTATTTTCAAAAGCTAGGGGGCCGGCCTCCCTGCCCCCCCCCAAATGACGGGCCTGCTGAATTCGAATTTAAAAAATAGCAGATCACATGGGCGGACATACGGGGGTGGCATGGGCATTGCGCCCCCCAACGTCAAAGGTGAAGTCCACTAGTATAATGTATATGAGTATATATGAATTGATATCATCATCACCTTGCCCCCACAGCAATAATGACCGTGCCCCTCAGACTTCCAAGTTTATCTCCGCCTAAGGCAGATAATCTTATCACGAGAGATTTCTGCACATTTTCTAGGAAGTTTACACTCCTCAACCTTTTTTTGGGGATCGCGAATCTTTACAAAGAAAACTATTAGTAACATCACAATAAAGGAGAAAAAACAGGACATTCCATCTTTGCATCAACCATTTTGACAAAAAAAAAAAGGGGTTTGCCAACTTGTCTCGGCATTTATTTGATACAATACAAGTTTCTTTTCTGAGAAAAAGCGTTCACTAGTTCTCTCTCTCTCTCTTTCATTTTGGATTTGTTTTTGTTGCACCATGGTCATTTTGTACACACTTATCTGTTGTACCTACTGTGGGCACTGGAAAAATAGCCAGTTTTAAGAAGTCCGATAAAACAGCTGTTGTATTGGCACACAATAGACAATTGAAAGTACAACAGAGATGAGATTTTTTTAAACTCAAGCACCTGTATTTACGAGTCTGGATTTACTGGTTCGCAAGTAAAATGACATGCACCTTGTATAAGAATATACTATTACTACGGAGGGGGGGGGGGAAGCTCTGCCGCCTCTGGCATCCAACCCCCATCCTTTTCCTCTTCATAACATATCCTGTTTATTTCGTCCCACTTCATCAAAGTGCTATGGAAAGGGACACGTGAAAGCACCAGCTTACTGAAGAAGCGAATTTTACAATAATAAAGCAACAAAAAACAAATGTGATTCATCAAGTAACCCCAGAAAACTTCTCCATGAGGGTCCCCAGACTCCAATTCGCTGAATTTTAGTGAGGGACCCAGACTGGTTTGATCTCGGGCTTCCGCTGTTGCAAAATTTCACAGAAAATAAAGATATTCATCCATAGCCCCCAAAATTAATACTGTCAATTTCCGCATGGGGCTCCCGACCTGAAAGCTTGTCGGTCATCCCCCGCTGCGAGTGCTATGAAATATTTTCATTTGTACTCCTTTTACCAACGAATAAAATCCAGGGCTCCCAACCAATTATCCGGGTCATCAATTTGCATACTTTTAGTGGGGGGCCCCCCGAACTGGCTTTATCTCGGGCTACCGATGTTGCAAATTTTACTATCAAATAATAAAAAATATGAGATTCATCCAGCGGCCCCCGAAATGGAACCTGTCAAATTTTTCATGGGAGGGGGGGGCTGACCTGGATGCTTGTCGGACATCCCCCCTATGAGGGACCACGGAAATTTTTCATTTTTATTAATTTTACAAATAAAACTCAGGGCCCCACATACAATAGCGGGTACCCAGTATGCAAATTTTTAGTGGGGGACCCAGACTATATTTATATCTGACTTCAGCTGTTGCAAGTTCCACAATGTTAAACAAAAGAAAACAATGAGATTCATCCACGGCCCCCAAAATGAAACCTATCAATTTCCACATGGGCCCCCAACAGGCCCCTCATTGGTCAAAGTTGAAATGACGGCCCTGGTCCCCGACCTCGAAGCTTTTCCGACGTCCACAGCTGCGACTGCCACGAAAAATTCTCATTTGCATTAATTTTACCAACGAATAAAACTCATCGCCCCCAACAAAATACTCCGGACCCAGAAAAGAATAAGATTCATCCAGGGCCCCCAAAATGAAACGGGGTCCCCGACTCGGAAGCTTATCGGGTTACCCCTGTGAGAGGCATGGCAAATATTCATTTGTATTCATTTTACCAACGAATAAAATCCAGCGCCCCACGCAATTACTCCGGACCGAATTCGCAGATTTTTATGGGGGGCCCGGGACTGGATATATCTTGGGCTTCCGCTATCAGAAATTTTTCTGTTTTAAAGCAGCAAGAAAACAATGAGTTCCATCAAGGACCTCTGGAAATTAAACCTTTCAACTTCCCCATGAAGGTATATGTGCAATGCTACTCCCAGGTACCAAGACCCTGTGTGTAGGGAGCACTGGTGATTTATGTATATTATACAATGACGGCATGACCCCCCACAAGTGCAAGGCTGACAGGGGCTGGAACGATTCTTATCACTTTTTGATTTTTCACACTATAAATTAACCACAGAGGGGGCCCGTGAAAAAGCTGGTTTGGGGCTCGCTATCTATCCCATCCTACGGGGCCCCTGCTGTAGGAATTGGGAGCCTCTCGGTACATACACATAACTTAGTCCCGATGGGGAATATGACTTCCGTAACCCAAAAACGTAACAGATTTTCATTACATAAAATCGTCACTAATTTCTGTTGCTTAGAAACGGGCCCTTTTCGAGTTTGTGATAAAATATTATAGAGTAGATAATAATTCAAAGCAAAAAAGAGCGAAACCCCCTTTAGAACGTTGTTCAACGGACGGCTTTTAAAACGATGCCAACGAGAACGACGTATTACCGAATAACATTAAACTGTCTAAAAAGCAATTTGAGCAAGACAAAAGCTTAATAATAATACCCTCGATAAGTATATATGTATATGAGTATGCTCTTTCCTCATAATTTCAGTATTTCTTTGACAATGTTGCTACCTATAGTTCATAAGCGGAGATAGACATGAAAGGCTGGGAGAAGAAGATGACACAATGATGATGAGGTCTCCAGTACCAGAAATCTTGTCTAGTCTTTCTTATATTGTAATTCCGCGCAACTCTGGGTTCCGCTAGTAATTTTAAGTTTTTATAGTTTCCCTCAGGTTTTTTTCTTCGATGTTCCTTTGTGCAATATACAGTAGGATCTCAGCAACCCGAAAAATAGGTCAACCGGGTACAGAAAGGCACGAAACTATAGTTCAGTATGGATAGAGCAAGCCGCAAAAAAAACCATATAAAAAGTTCTTGCTCTGTTCGAATTTTTTTTGCTGGCTTTTGATGGCAAGCAGCGGCGTCGGAGCCAGGGGTGTGGTTGGTGCACGATCACCCAAACTATTTTGTAGCACCAGTATTAGCACCCCCAAATTAATTCAGAAATCTAAATCTTTTTCATGACAAGTCAAGCACCCATGTCTCCAGCGTGAAAAAATGTTAAATTAGCTTTGAACAGGATATCACAGCTTTCATGGAGCCCTTTTCCATCATGCTGCCCTGGGGCCCATAAAAATATTATAAGCCGCTAGACTATCACGTCATCATCATCGTCGAGGCGAAACCACCAAGCTTCAGCGACAGAAATTTCTTCCTGAGTGAATGCGGCACTATTATTACCCAGATAAATGCAAAACACGAAGAAAAAAAAATACAGAACAAAATGTGAAAAAATTAATTTCCCTGAACAATTGGATACTTTTACGTTTAACAATACGAAGCAAACCTGAAGACAACGAGTGTGTTTTGCCCCATCGAGCAAGCTTTTTACAAATGCCTTGTAATGTTTGGTTCAAATAAATGTCTTCAAATTAGCCCCATCTGTTGATTCCGCTGAATGAAATTGAAAAAAAAAAAGAAAGATTTTTTTTAAAAATAAAAACTTAGGAAATTGTCGCTGAATAACTAGCTCAAAAATTTTAAACACCCAGTCGATTTCACTTGGCATGTTAAAGTGAAATGTATGCTTTGTGTATACACATACATACAATATTGGCTAACAAACCAGAACATGCCTCTCAATCGGTCTCAAAGAGGGACAAAAGAGCAGGGCCTTTATTTCAACTTTTCAAGCCTGTCAATAATTTGGTGTTAATTTTAGTAAAACATTAAATTACACAAGAATCATAGTACATAAAACAAATGGTAAATAGAATATTCGTTAAAAAATATTCCTCGACCGGTCGCAGAGCCCTGGAAAATGCACACAGAGTACCGGTTGAGAACCGCTGCCCTAACCAAGCTACTAACGAGTGAATTAGCACAAATATAATTAGTAATAACTGGAGGAAGAACTAATAACTAGTTCTCTTAGTACAAGCTGTAGTTTTTTGCATGGATGATGAATGAATTATTGGATTCGGAATAAACCTCAGAACAGTGGTTAAATTTCATAGGTTTAAATATATATTCACAGATACGAATAATAAATATTTTTGTCAAATAAATAAATTAACAATCTCTTATTTACTGGTAAACTTTTTTCTTTTCTTTCTTTCTTTCTTTTTTTCAACTACAACGGGGGTATTTGTGCCCTTTTCAAACCACGTAATCCTTCTTTTCTCAATAAGCTGTTCTTTTTTTCAAACATTGATGAGTTTGGGGAGGAGAGGACTACATTGTTGCAGGAAGGGGCAGTTTGACGACACTGTGTACCTGTCACTAACCGTACAATGAGATGGGGGAAGGAACTGGTTCCTGGCGAACGCATTTATGAGTTCGAGCCGAAATGACGATAGTTGTCTTCGGACTCATATATGAGTTCAGGCCGAAATGACGGTAGTTGTCTTCGAACTCATATATGAGTCTTCACTGTTTAGAAGGTTAAAGAGTGTCTTTTGATAAGCCTTTTTCCAGTGTTTTTCATATTGCTGTCCCCCATGTGATAGAATTGTAAATATAGCTTGAATTTATTTGGTGAAATATTACCTCCTAGCCTCATAAGAAGAGCAGCAATTTAAATTTAACAAAAACTTTGGGTCTTGAAGTTTTTTATCATCATATAGGCATAATCAGTGTTTGTGAAATTGTGTTCTGTTAGTCATGAGTAGGTGCTATATAGTGGCCTCATTTTCTTTAGATATTTTCCTTTATTTGTAATTAGTTTTTAAAAATTGAGAATGTAAAATAGATCAATAAAAAGTTTGAAAAGTCAAAATAGAACAATTTGCATCAAATAAACACTACACCATTGATATATATTCACATCATTATATTGCTATCTAATAAAAAAATATTTATGTTAAGTTTCACAATAATGCAATGATTATAACTGTGACTATGCGTATTTGATACCTTCAATATAATGATAAATGTTTGGACAAAGTCAGCAGGGTTTTGGACAAGCACTGTCCTAATTACAGTACCTGCTTCATAATCATACATGAAAAATAAGATGTGAAGTAGAAATAACATAACAAACTAAAAAATGTAAAAATGTTTATTTAAACATTTATGAGTGATATTAATTATATCAGATTTCCAGCCTAAAACCATAAATTTCGTGAAACAATTTACTTAAATAAAAAAAACAAATGACCACCTTTTTGAAATATTTTTGATTTAGTTTTATTTTCTGCTAGTATTTTTTTTTATTATGTTAATATCATGAAAAAAATTGAAATCCAAAAGGTTTCCATATAACATGGATATTGGATGTTCTGGACAGTTTCAGACACTTTAGGACAGTTTATCCAGCTTGTCCTGTCCAAAACCTCAACCCTGAGATATATATACATGTAACATTTTAATGAGACTACTTTGCTGCACACCAACTCCGGTCATATATTGCCATATGGCAAATTCCAACAGAGCAAATTCCAGTCCAATGACTTACAGCAGAGTAAGATGAGTGGATAACATGTTTATTTCTTGGATAAAGTGCACAAGATAAGCCAGATGGTAGATTAAGATAATAAATGCTAATAAAAATAGCCAGACTATATTCTACTGAACCTCCTACTTCTCTAATACACGATAAACAACTGATCTATGGATCTACTATATAAAAGGGAAATTTTCCCAGAATCCCTTACTCTGATTGGAGGATAATGAGTGTCACATAATTGCTAATTTACATATACTGATGATGCTTTCTAAAAATTTATATATACCAACTATCTCTTCAAACAAACTCAAATTAAACAAATATTATCTCTAACTTGATAAACATAAATGTAATATATATTTCATTTGAGCAAAAATAAATTTCAATCCCCAGGAGAATCCCCACATGAAATAATTAATCCTAACGGAGAAGGATGCCATCCGGATCTGTTACACTAGGAATGGAGAAAACGTAAACTTCTCCGCTTCATCCAGAATCTGACATGATAGATTTAACAGAGCCACCTCTCACTCTTCGTTTGCAAAACCAGCAAGACTGGGACTTGCAGTTAGCGCTTCTCCTGCTGGCCCACCGAACTGCCGTTCACAAGAGCACCAGATTTTCACCAGCACAGATGCTCATGGGACGATATCTTCAGCTGCCAGGTGACCTGCTGTTCGGGCGACCACCAGATGCTCCTCTTCCACCTGAAGAATACGTTGAGGGACTCCAGGAGCGCCTCTGGGATGTGCATCGAATCTCCAGAGACTGGATCAACAACGGTTCTGGAAAGATGAAGAACCACTATGATGCAGAAGTCACCGTCTCACGACTTTAAGGAAAAAGACCTTGTCTGGCTCTGGAACCCAAATCCAAAAGGGACTTTGCGCAAAGCTCCAGACATCTTGGGAAGGACCCTACAGCGTCGTGAAGAAACTGGATGGTGTGGTCATTCGGATTCAAATGATTCCATTGTCGAAGTGCAAGGTTGTTCATCTGAACAAACTGGCTCCTTACCACAGTGAGTGACTAAACACGACCCACCAACTTGAGGACTGAATTGTCGGAACGAACAATTTTAAAGAAGGGGGCAGTGTTACAAAAAATATAGTAGCATAATTTTTGAAGAACCCCTCAAATCGATCTCCTGTTGCTGAACTGGAAATGACAAGATATGCTCGAAGCTTCTAGATTTATCTAGGTCTCTAGACAGTGGTACCACAAAGCTATGCGAGAATTCTAGCATTTTCGTCGTGTCTATGAAAATCATGTGATAGCCTGGATTAGATGCTCAATAAAAGAACTCTGATCTGATCTCTGCTTGTAAATACATGTAAAAATTACTGTTATGTAAATAAATTTGTGACATCCTGAAGATTGCTTCATCCTCTGCTTATTTCAAGAACTTGTGAAAAATTATTCACAACAAGGGCAATATCCTTGTGTGGGGGAATTCTGTAGAAACATACAGGTTGATCCGCCAGATACGGTGTCTTCTATCAGTTGCCAAACTTTTGTATCCTTATGTGAGGAGGCCCTTTAGACACTAGTAGAAACCCAAGTAAAATTAATAGAATTTGACACTTTTTTTTTTGAAATTCTTGATGGTTATTTTTCACCTCTATAATTAATATTCAATTTTATATTGTTTTCAGTTGAAATCAGTTCTGTTGGGGGGCTGCCAGATGCAGAAAGAAAATGAAAAGGTAAGTGTAAATTATTTTTTTTACAGAATTTCATTTCGAGTAATGTGGGTTCGTGTAATTCAGGGTTGTTTGGTTTGAACCACGTTAGTTTAAACCAGTGTTTCCCAAAGTGGGCAATATCGCCCCCTTGTGGGCGATGGAATTGTCCAAGGGGGCGATAGAACCTACTGATTTAACATACATAGGATCCTATGGGTTTACTTGAGTTGGGGGGTGATGAGAGGAAAAAATTTCTGATGAAGGGGGCGATGGAATAAAAAGTTAAGGAGACTATGGTTTAAACCTTAGTTTTAACCAAGTGGTTATTTTTAAAAATCAAATACAAGTGGCCTAAATATCATTTTTTCCTTGAAAAAGATCATAGGGGTTTTATTAACCAAAATTTTCATTTTTACCTGGAGTACATTCTAATGGTATATCTTTAAATGGCATAAGATGGTATAAGTGGTTTTTTTCATAAAGTCTCATAAAAGTGGCCTGAATAATATATATATATATATTAGGGTGGCCCTTATTATAATGAAATGGTGAAAAATTTACTTAACATTTTTTAATCGCCTACCCCTTAATTTTTTTAATTTTACCATAATATGAAAGTATACCAAATATTTCTTCAATATATACAGATTAACCCGTGCCTCATCGATCTTGATTGAATGAAGATGTAGGAGAAAAAATTTGCTAAAAATTGAGCATTTGAAAATGTTTATTTATTACTCATATTAAGAAATTGTATGATTTTGCTATAAAATTATGAAATGGCATTTTTAAAAGGGTATATGAAACAACAAATTCACTTTTTAATATAATATTTTAAATTTTCGTTCAAGAGGCTGCCTTGCAGTCAGGGTACTGCTTTCTGTACTGATGTGATCTTCCACACACTGGAGAAGAAATGGCTTCTGCTCTTCATTCACAGTTAAGAGCCCATTAAAATCTTGCATCAATTTCACCCCTCTTTCGGCTGTGTCATTGTAACACCGAGATTCCAGAATGTTTCTTGTGACTTTAAATAAGAATCGTCCCTATCCAAAGATCTGTACTGAGATTCAGAAAGCTACTGTTGACATCCAATTCCACACATGAGTTTTTCAATTTTCTCACCTGTAAGGGTAAAGTAATTTTATGAAAATTACTTTACCAATTTACTTTATAATTTACTTATGAAAATTAATTACTTAATTTTCATAAAAAAGTAATTAAAAAATTAAAAAAGTAAAGTAAAAGTAAAAAAAAAGTAAAGTAAAAGTAAAAAAAAGTAAATTAAAAAAGTAATTTTATGAAAATTACTTTTTTCAATCTATTGAAAAGTTTTCATGTTTATTTTTTAGAAAATTTCATCACAGATAGGGAAAACAACCATAAGAGCAACCCTAGAGTTTGAATCGGGAGAAAATTCCAAACATGGGGTTGCATTTTCACACCTTTAAGGGAGGGTCCTTCTGTTTTTTTAAAATAACTTTTTTTCGAGCTATTGAAAAATTTTCATGTTCCTTTTGTATAGAATTTCATCATGGATAGAAAATACAAACCATATTTTTGTCTTCAGTTTGAATCGGGAGAAAATTGTACACAAGTTTCAATTTTGAATTTTCAAACCTGTATGGGAGGGTTTTTGAATAAAATCATGGAAAGGGAAAACAGAACCATATTTATGCCTTGAGTTCAGGGTTCGGCACGGGTCACTTTTTTAGAAACTGGTCACTTTTATTACGTATTTTCAGGCCCAGGTCACTTTTTCCACTTTTTTTAGCAAAAAAACCTCGGTCTCGGGCGCTTTTCTATTGTCAGTGTTTTTTTTTTCCTTCAAGGAGGAACACTTGACCGGTTCAATATCGCTAATTTCCTCCCTCCCTTCATTGAACTACGATCAAAGGCGTCTTATCTTCCCGGGAGCATACCGTGTTACGTCAGCATAACTTGATTTCAAGGCGCTTGGAAAGAAAGCTCCTTGGTTAAAGAATCGTCGTTTTATGGAAAACCCGGTCGGAAAAAAACTAGCATAAAAGGCGTATACTTACAACAAAGAATTTCCCCCCTACTACCATTCATTCTTATTTCCCCACGTGCTCACTCGTTCTTTCATTTTCATCTTATTTTAAAATTGATCCTTTATTTTATTTGTTTTAAAAAATTTTAGTCCTAAGGGCCGAATTCCTTTCTTGGAGCATCGAGCAAGTTACATTTGTTGTTTGTTCTATCGTTACTTTTGTTAATTTTTTTAAATGTTATTTGAAATTACGATTAGAGAGCCCGTGCAGAAGCTAACTTACGCGCAGCGGGAGAATACCAAAGCGCGTATTAAAGACGCGTATTATTAATACGTATTAAGCGTATTAATACGCTTTGGAGAATACTCTTGTAGCTGGCCAAGGTTAAAGAAGCTCGCATGTATTTTGAATTTACTTACAATAAAAAAAAATCATCCGATTGAAAATCGCGATCTATCTAGAAATAAAATTCGTACTATTTTTCTAACTGGATTTAAATCTCAGCAAGAAACCGTACCCCCAAATTTGATCGAAAGGAGAACTGTTTATGAAAAGATCACAGAATCCTGCAATTCAATATTTAGTTTAACACAAGGATTTCCAAATCAGATGAAAATTTGTCATCAGGCTGATAAAAACTCAGTTAACGTGCATGCGAGCCGTAACTAGAGGCGGATTTAACGATGGGCACACCGAGCGTGCCTTTGGCCCCTACTTCACATTTTTTTCCTAATTTAAAGGGCCTAATATTAATTTTTTTTATGCCCGGGCCGTAACTTAATTTAGAGCATCTTCACGATACTGATTGTTGACTTAATATTGTTGGATTGTTTTCCTTTTTTTTTCTCTCCATGCACGTGCGGGAACCGGTTGTTCCGACGCTGTATGCAAATCGGCGGCGGCGGCGTACCCTCACGGGAGCACGGATATATAGACTGGTTTTTTCTCTATAGGTGAGATGTATGTTTTTTCCGCATGGATGTATGTCGGGATTCGATTTGTTTCTCCCTTTTGATTGCCGGCCGTATTTTTGATGAACGAAAATGATCTTGTTTTTTGTTTTTGCAACTTTTATGGAAAAAGAGTTCAAAATGAACTTCTGATCATTGTTTTTCTTCAGCTCAGTCGGTACGCTCTGCCCCCCAAGAAATATCGACATCTTGCGTGCCATTCTTGATGTGTAAAAAAATCTTATTTTTAGACCTCGGAAGTTATTAAAACTTTTGTCTCGAGTCTGTTATGACCGCAATAGGAGGGGGCGGGGGTCTGGTTCCACGGGTGTTGAACGAGGAAAGGTGCCGAGTTTACTCATTTTCTGTTAAAAAGAGTGGATACCGGCCCCGAGCGATAGTAAATTTTCGTTCGTACTTGCGACCCGGATTGCTACATACCGTGATCAGATCCAAAAGCGGGGGGGGGGGGGCAATGCCTTGGACGGCGTTTTTGATGGAATGGTATATTTAAGAAAAGGCAATAAAAATTCCTTTGCAAAATTATCGAATTTCACAGTCAAGGGGCAGTAAAATTACGTTTCCCCTCCATAAAAAACAATTGTATTACGGCCATGGTAAATCGGGTGTCCCGGATGGGGGCGAATTCACTATTTTTGTTCGTTGAAAGTTACGGGAGGAGTCAGCGCTAACGTGGCGACTTGTTTTCGCGCTAAAATAGGTAGCCCTGACAGCAGCATCCATAAACTCTGTATCAACCGCATTTATAAACCCCGTATGTTGTTGATTCAATTTTTGTGTTCATTTCATCCTAATTTTCCGTATTTCCCGATATATTTCTATCGATTTTCGCATATTAGGTTAATTCATATTATAAATTATATATTTTTTTGTAATTTTTTATGTGCCCTTTGTCAGCTATCTTGAATTGACTACCGCAAAACGGTGATTCCTTGGCTCGAAAAAAAGTCGCCACGTTGGTGCTTACAAGGTTCATGGGAAATTTACCGGGGAAGGCCGCTGAGTCTTTTTTTCTGTTAAAAATAACGGGGGGGGGAGGCCAAAATTATACTGTTTCCAGGGGTAGGAACACCGCGCCAAAATTAACATCTTGCGCCATCCTGCTCCAATAGTGTTTTCGTATTTTTCTGCGCCAAATAGCTAATTTTGCTTCGTATGTCCAGAATTTCTTAAAGGACGCCAAAAATTTTTTGTTCCTGCTTACCGTGAAACGATTCTTTCTAAGAGCGTGTTTTATATATATTCCACTGTACGCCTTATTTAAACTATCGGACTTTCCATCGTGAAACCCCGATAATATCCGTGATTGTGCAACTGAAGATAGTTTGCAATGGTCTTTCAGCTTTAAAGTGCGCCGCTGTGGTGGTCGAATGGTCATAATGACGGACTCGCGTCGCGGGGACCCGGGTTCGAGCCCCATCGTCACCACAGTGGTGGGTCGGCTGAAGTTGGTTTTCTGTGGTTCCCAACTTCAAGGCGCAAATGCGAGCCGATCTCCCCGTTAAAAAGTCTCGCCACAGAGAGCGACAGTCCTACAAACAGTATAAATATTCAATATTCAGTCATTACACTACACTCACTTCACTTCTGAGATATAGATGGCAGCACTAAAAAATCATACACAACACTAAATACGCACTCAGACTGTTAGGTACACATACTTACACTTCCGGCACAACTCACTAGGTAGTAAATTGCCCATGGCGATAGACCTGAGTTGTGCTCGGCTTCAAAAAAAAAAAAAAAAAGCTTTAAAGTGCAAATGCGAGTCAGTTGCCGTTTAAAAAAAAGTCGCCACTGGAAGCAGTAGAAATTACTGTAGTCGATCGTCATTGCGTCAGATCCAGGGGGTCTATTACGCTCATGTCGTTATGCCCGCGTTTCAAACGTGTTTGGGGTTTGCGGTGCATTGTGGGATAGATTTACGTCACCATCGCTAAACGTTGATTTTTCTCACATCGTTACTATAGTCCGTTTCAGGTTAACTTTGCAGTGAAGGGGAAGCTACGAGGGAACCGCATCACTCGTTGCTATGGGAACGAAAGCCTCTTAACCAATGTATCGATGCGCAGCCTCGGTAAGGTATGGCCGATTCTCGCCAATCTCACTGAGAAAAATATTTTTTACGTGTAACGTAATTGCACAGTTAAATTAGTAATAATTATAGAATTAAAAGCAAACCACTGCCGATACTTTCAGAAATTAAAGTGAGGTTTTTGAAATAATTTGTTTTGGTTTTTGATTAGAAAATGTTTTAAAATTTAGAAAAAATAATTATCTTCTATCAGCGTGTCACTTACTCTTCATTGATGTGCCGTAAGTAACATTAAAAATTTCAAAAAAGTCATATTTTTCTGCAATATTTCCCTTCCCTCAGCTGAAATTTATTTACAAAAAAAAATCTAAACAATATTATGAAAGCAACGTGTAATTTTAAAATACTGTATATTAACCATGGCTCTCAAAAACTTGGGGATTTTTAATTTTTTCTTCAATTTATATGGAAAAAATTAATGTTAAATAAATTAAGAAGCAGCAGGTTAACTCTGTTTTCACATGCAAATGCAGGAATAGCACCAAATAATAATAATGATACGGAAAAGTTTAGAATTTTTTTACTCACTTTTCTTGCCGAAATTTCCGTCACTCGACCTCCCCCCTTCCCCGAACGGTATACGTCGATGCCACTTGTTTTTCCGACAGCTTTAGTCTTTTGTTACGGTTGATGTGCTGCTCATGGTTATTACGAATTATTCTTATGGAGTTTTGTTTACAACGAATATTCAAAAACCAAAAATATAGTATTCAGGAATGGAAGAGCAGAGAACTTTAGCGTGACTATCCCTGCTGAAAATTAAGACACAACTGTCACATAACAGATGAAAGCCCAAACCACTGTGGACCCCCCCCCACCCCACTCATTTATTGTATTTGAAGAGACGCTATAGGCAAGGGGCATGAGGAGAAACAGGTGGGTGGAAGATGGCGTCCGTTCGTGCGAGTGGAAGTCGCGACTCTGTCAACACTCTCCGTGATCGGAAACTAAAACTATCCCATAAACATGGCAAAAAATAAATAATTAAAAAAAGGAGGATCTATAACCAAAACTTCTGCACCCATAGAGGGCCTCTCACAAGTCACAATAGTATCGGCACTCTCCTGGAAGAGAAACACTTCTTGTAATCTATGAGTGAATATCTGAACTCACTGAAGCCTATTTTTAGGAGAAAATAAAACTGATTGAATATTCGTTTTTATGTAAGCCTACAACTGCATGTAAAACTGAATGAAAAATTGTATCGTTATGGAAAATTCAACCAAATAACGAAAAAAAAAAAAATGTATATATACAGTATATAATTGTGTAACGAAAAAAAACACGACAGTGATTTTGGCGGGGAAAATTTCTAGGATATCGCGCCAGAGTGTCGTTGCCGTTGCTATGGATTTTTAATAATGGTAACCAATATTTTTTATAATTTAAAAATTTTAAACAAGTAAACATCGGTTCAAAACGACTTTTTTTCAGTATTTTTTTCAAAATCATAGAAAAAATTGAAATATTATGTATAAAGGTTCATCTTAAACCTCCGATATATGAGAACTATATTTTGCGGCGAAGGAATACACTCTCTACCTTTCTCTTCACTGCAAAGTTAACCTGAAACAGACTATAGCGATTTTCGTTATCGACATCGCTACGTGAAACGTTAACTAACGAGAACCGGAGACCACTCGTTATGTTCGCGTTACGGAAATAAACATGGCCGCTCGCGCGTACATTTTTCGATGGTGAGAGCAACGGAGACAAATTAGTTAGAATTGGAAATTATTCATTCATTATTAATTTCTCAAGTTGTTCATTATAATGAATAATAATTCTCTGAATTACGTTCCTTAATTTAGTAACATGATTCAGAGACAGCATTATCGTTTAAAATGTTATCTGTACACATAACTGATTGGAAAAAATTATTCAGTGGTAAATCGTTATAAATTATTATACTCGGTACAAAGATAAATCACTCTACACAACGTTATTTTTTTTTTAAATCTTGTATGGAAATGTCTTTATTCTAATCTTAAACTCATCTCAATATAAGAATATTATTTAACTGGTAAATCTCTCTCGCGATGTTTTCAAGACATTTTGAAATTTGCTCAATATTTTTTTTACATCTCGTTCAAAATCGACGTCAATATATATTTAAACGTCTCCAGATTTTCCCCTTCTTAATTCGTTTAATAACATTGATATTTTGTAATATGAATTAAGTGTTGCTACTTTCTGTGCAGTACACAGAAGTGTAATGCAGTAAACACCATTACACACACACACACTATACTCTGTACACTATAAAAAATCAAAGTAAATTTTATTAATCAACAAATAAATTTTTTCTAATCCTTGAGTGCATTTTCTGATCGGAGTATAAAAAAGATGTCAACAACAGTGTAAATTTGGTGGTACTTCATTTTCATGTGTGAAACAAGAAAACCAATTTTCTAATTAATGATGTAAATAAAAGGTTACTTGTTCTTGATTTTGACTTAATATCAAGACGGTAGATAAATGTGTTAAAAACATGGTAAGATATGATATTTTTGATAGTCGTTTTGGAAATTCATCACATCATTGAACTTCAATAGAAAATCATTTTTTAAACGTAATAATTTAGAAAATTTCCCCGCGCCAGTATCATGTGCGTGCATAGCCTACCTTTTTCTCAAATGTTTGATGAAAATAAAAATAATCCGGATGAATTAAAAAAAATGCAGCTTAGAAAATTAGGGACAACCAACACACACTAACGCGTACAAATAAATAAAATAATAATAACGCACGTGCTGCAGCACTCGCTGATAGTGATGATGATTATCAGCAGCGGAGAAAATTATCCGATTGGTCCATCCCTTTCGGAGATAACGCAACTCTCGGACCAGGGAGTTTTTCGTAAAATAGATAACGACATACCGCTGGTTGCTGAGAAAAATCAAGTTTTTGACGATGGTCGCTGAGATTTGCGTTATGAGGCTTGTTGAGAATTTGCGTTAAGGGCGTGACGTCACTAACGACCTCGCTGTATAACGACGTGAGCGTAATAGACCCCCAGATGTTTCGTGAAAAAAATTTCCATTCCGGAAGTAAAAAGTGTTTTCTCGCCGAATTACGAATGTTAATTTAGAAACTGCCGAATAACGAGTGTCGGATCGCTAATCTCGCCAAATAATGCGTACTTAATCGCCAAACGTCGTGTTGATTCTTCCGAAATTCTCCCCCATTTTGCAACAATTTCTTTCCGAGTATAAAAAACTTATAGAAAATTTTTTGCTCATTTGAAGTGCTGCTGTTCAAGACAGCAAATAGTGCCCTCAGTAAGCAAAAATCATCTTAAATAGACTGGTGTGAAAAATTTTATGACAGCCTCTCTTTCAAACAAGGTGTCAAAAGCCTAAAACACCAAAAACAAAAAACAAGCTGATGAAAAGATTTTTGATAACAAAAGACAGTGCAGTTTTATTTTGAAAAGGGATGAGGGTTAACGAAAATATTCTTGTTAATTTCCCTGCTCCAATAAATATCTGCTCCAAATCCTATATTTTGCTGCTCCAAAACTGATCCGAATCTTATATTTTGCTGTTCCAAATCCTGAATTTGCTGCTCCAAAACTGCTCAGAATCCTGAATTTTGCTGCTTCAAAGCTGCTCCGAAATGGACTTTGTCACTTCCCACCCCTGTGTTTCTGGGTAAAGGAGTAAATATGGTTTTTTTTTTTTTGCAGGGGTGTATGTTGTGTGTAAAAAAAGGGAAAATATATATTTTTACAAATTTCAAAACTGGTTTATTTTTTCCCTCACCCAAGGACAGTATTATTTTGGTGTCCCCGCCTGTAAAATAGTACTCGCCCACTTTTCCCAGTCCAGCCATAGGTGGCGATACTTTAAGGTCTTAGGGGTGTGGCACGATGACAATTGATATACATTATATATATGTATACATCAGTAGGCTCTGCCATTGACGCTGGGGGGAGGGTGGATTGCCCCTCCCTCAACATATAATAATTAAAATAATTTAGTTAATTTAATAATTTGAATACTTTATTCAATTTAATAATTTGAATACTTTATTCAATTTAATAATTTGAATACTTTATTCAATTTAATAATTTAAATATTTTATTCAATTTAATAATTTAAATATTTTATTCAATTTAATAATTTAAATATTTTATTCAATTTAATAATTTAAATATTTTATTCAATTTAATAATTTAAATATTTTATTCAATTTAATAATTTAAATATTTTATTCAATTTAATAATTTAAAATGTTAAAAATTTAATTTTATGGTTTTTAATCATTAAGTAAATTTCTTAAAATTTGTTGGAACATATTATACAAACCTAGGTATTTAAATCAAATTTGTACTAGTTAAAAAAAGTTTGAGTACATTTTGTATACTGTCATTCATAGCATAACATGAATGAAAAATCCACTGGAATGTAGATGGGACAAATTCTCTCATCAAATTTTGTGTTATTTCATTTTTTTCCCTTCTTTGAATGGGAAAAATTTTTCCCGCTTTGAAGTTTTTCCTGCTTAAATTGATTTTAAGATGGGTTGTGGAAAGCAACATGGGGGAAGGCATTGCTGCTGTTACTTAAAAAGGATGTAATGTAGTTATTCTCTCACACATAGCTGTTGATAAATTTGATAAGTTATTCAAAACTTTGCTGGTTAGCAGAATTCGTTTGAGTTTGATTTAATTATTTCTATCTATTATGTAAAAAAAACAATTTCAATGAGTTCTATTGAAATGCAAAGTTAAAACTAAATTCAATTTCAATTCATTCAATTTGGTAATAAAAATTCATTGTCCATTTGGTCTCTCTCTCTAAAAATATTTTGGTCACTATTTGGTCACTTTTAAACATTTTGGTCACTATGTGGTCACTTTTTCAAACATTTTGGTCACTATTTTCACTAATTTTGAGGCCATGATCCGTGCTGACCCCTGCTTGAGTTTGAATTGGGAGAAGTGTTCACACTTGAGTTTGAATTTTTAATCTTTACACTGTAAAGGAGGGTCCTGTCAGTTTTTTGAAAATAACTTTTTTCGATCAGTTGAAAAATTTTCATGTTTATTTTGTAGAGCTTTTGTAACCATATTCTTGACTTGATACTGCATGGGAGAAAATTCATACTGTATGGGAGGGTCCGGTCTTTTTTTGAAAAGAACTTTTTTTGAGGTATCAAAAATTTTCACATTTATTTTGTAGAGAATTTCATCATGGATGCAGAACCATATTTTTGCCTTTGGTTTTAATCGGGAGAAAATTCCACATGTCTGTTTGAATTTGCACTCCTGTGAGTGAGGGTCGTGTGGATTTTTGAAATTGACAGGACCCTCGATTGACCCCCCCCCCCCCAATTGACCTATTAAAGAATTTTAATTTTTAATTTGTTGAGAATTTCATTGCAGAGAGTTTAAAAAACCATATACATGCCTCCAGTACTGTTAAAGAGAAAATTTCATAAATCTGTTTTAATTTTGAATTCACCTGTAAAGACCCATTTTTTGGAAAAAAAACTTTACATGTTTATTTTCTAGAGAATTTCATCTTAGATAGACAAAAGAACCATGTTTATGTCTTTACTTGGTATGAAGAAAAAAAAATTCCCATATCGTATGGAAAAAATGGAATTCCGATAACATCATAAATATTAATAATCTGTAAAATATTACAATTTATCGCAAAAAACTATAGGTAGAAAAAGAGGAAGGAGGATTTCATAAGTCTGAGTCGAAAAGCATATTCCTGGGACTTTATCGTAACGCATTCCTGAAACATTATAACTATATATAGCGTAGGCAGCCATGGGTACAAAGCGTATAGTACGTTTCAGGTTAACTTTACAGTGAAGAGGAAGCTACGAGGGAACCGCATCACTCGTTGCTATGACAACGAAAGCCTCTTAACCTATGTATCGATGCGCGGCCTCGGTAAGGTATAGCTGATTCTCGCCAATCTCGCAGAAAAAAATATTTTTACGTATAACTTAATGCTTGTAGAAAAAATTGCAGTCAGTTAATAATTAACAACAATATAATTAATAACAATTAGCTAATGAAAAAAAATCATAGTTGATGCTTTCAGAAATTAAAGTGCGGTTTTTGAAAAAAAAAAAAATCTTTTTATTTTTATTGAAAAGTATCTTAGTAACTTCTATTAACCCGGTTTTCACGTTTGAATTTGGGAATAGCCCCAAATAATAATAATAAAAATGATAAGGAAAAATTTAGAATTCTTTTACTCACTTTTCTTGCCGAAATTTCCGTCGCTCACCCACCCGAATACGTCGATGCCACTTGTTATCACTACAGTTTTAGTCATTTTTTACGGATTCCCATTCTATGGAATTCTCACTTGAAGTTGTAGAACTATCGGATTCTCTATTACTTATTAATTGTTGGCTTTATGTTATGTTATGTAACGTTTTAGAGTCTTTCTATCTCTGGTAAAGAGAAAGATACAACTGTCACAGAAGGAAAAAATACACTGCAAGCCTAAACAATTGTGGGTCTCTCTCTCTTGCTTATTTATATTTATCTGGAGAGACGCCCGCGGAAGGGGCATCTGGAGGAACAATCCTATTTTAATGACGAACACCATAAGAAATAGATAATTTAAAAAAAAGGGGGGGGGGCCTGGAACCGTAACCTACACCCATAAAGAGAGCCTCTCACAATGGTATGGGCGCTGTCATGAAAGAGGGACACTTCCTATAATCTTTGAGTGAATATCTGAATTCGTTGGAGGTTATTTTCGGGAGAAAAAAAACCTGAATATTCGTCTGGGGGTGTGTAGGCCTATAACTACATGCAAAACTGAATGAAAAATTGTATCTATTGGGAAATTCAACAAAATGACGATATAATATATATATATATAATTGTGCAACCAAAAAAAAGCATGACAGTGATATTGGTGGGGAAAATTTCTTGGAAATCGCGCCAAAGTGTTCTTGAGCTCGCCATGGATTTTTGATAATGGTAACCAATATTTTTTCTAATTTGAAAATTTTAAACGAATATACATTGATTTAAAACTGTATTTTTTCAGTATCTTTTTCGAAATCATAAAAAAATTGAAATATTCTATATAAATGATCGTCAGAAACCTCCGATGTATGGGAACTATATTTTGCGGCGAAGGAATACTCTCTCTACCTTTCTCTTCACTGCAAAGTTAACCTGAAACAAACTATAGTTGCTATAGTTTCATAAGTTGACTTCAACGTGTTTGCCCTCCCTTACAGGTGTGGAATTTTCTCCTGATTCAAACCGAAAGCAAAAACATGGTTCTGTATTTTCTATGAAATTTTCGCAATGAAATTCTCTACAAAATAAACATGAAAATTTTTCAATAGCTCTAAAACAGTTATTTTCAAAAACCGACAGGATCTCTCCCTTTAAAAGTAAAAAAAGGTGAAACCAATATCTTTGACTATTTATGTCACGAAGAAAACAACAGTAAAGGCTTGTGGGTAGTACTTTTCCTTAACACATGGGCCCCAAGGGAAGAGGGGTCTCACAAAAATAAGAAGTAATTGAAATTTTTGAGTATTTTCCAGGTAGGGTCACAGAAAAATCAGTTGGCCTGGGGGCCCATTGATTAAGATGCTTGTGGGCGTTGAAATTGCAGAGAAGGGAAATCTTTCATTCCTTAATTGTTTATCAGGCATAATTTACATTAATTTTTTGATTTAGAAAACCTGGAATTTTTTTTGAAAATTTGGCTGGAAATCAAAGTCGGGAAATATTTTTTACAAAAATGAGTGTGAACCCACCTTTTTATTTCACTTGAGTCGGTTATTTACCACACTTTTTGGAAGGATTTGCTCGTGTAAGTAAATGAAATGTGATTTTTATTAATAACAATTTACTTCAGTCTGAGTAAAAGATCAACTGGATTTGCTTTTACTGGAAAAATTAAAAGGTTTTTTTTCATTTACTGTTATTATAACAAGAATTTTCATTTTTTACTAGTTCTTTTTCTTTATTAATGTGGCCCATGGGGACAAGATATCTCACTGCTGCTTAATTAATATTGTTGTAATTTTTTTTTTGTTTTGTTTAGGAGGAAAATTCCTACATGAATACAAATGACCACAGACTTCAATCTGCATATACACTCTGGTTTTCACGTAAGTCAGCTGGGAAGCAAGTTAATGTGCAGCCTTATGATCAAAATCTGAAAATGATAGGAACTTTTCATACGGTTCGTATTTCTTGATATTATTCTGTTTTTAAAATTAAGCCAAAAACAAGTTTGTTTATACAGAGTTGCCAACTGCTATCTATTGTCGTTTCTACTTACAACCATGCTTAGTTACGGAACATACTCTAAATATTCTGGTTCTAAAAAATTTCTGAGTTTCTTGCTGTCTTTTAGTCACTTTTATTTTTTGAAAAGTTTTCATAATGATAAATTAGTTTATGCATATGCGAGAGCTTGAGGGAAGACTAGAATTTTGACTAGAAAGTCTGATCGAATTGATGTAGATTAGTAGAGAAAAGTAAATGTTGCAAAGAATAAAATATATTAAAAATAAAATTTTGCAAAAACAATTCGGGTCAGAAATTTTATTTATTGGCAAGAAAAAAAAAAAATCAGATCAATAACTTTGTATTAGTTCAAAAAAATTCAAAAAATTTTCAAATCAACAATTTTGTATTTAGTCCTGGCGTCTCCGCCGGGCGAACCCAGGCCCTCTTCTATACCGGGCAAGCATGCTACCACTGGAGACATGACCCTGCCTTCCTTATTTCTTCAGCGCCTCACGCCATAGTGGGTGAAATCAGGAAGGCAGGGTCATGTCTCCAGTGGTGTAGATGGTAGCATGCTTGCCCGGTATGCAAGAGGGCCTGGGTTTGAGTTCCAGCGGAGATGTGATGACTTTTCTTTCCGAGTTCACCTCAGCATAATATCCGGAAAATAACTGTTTCCTTGAATTTTGTATTTGTTCTCTCTCATTAACCCACTCAAAAATTAAAAAATTGGATTTCTCTTTTGAATTCTATAAATAAACAATCACAGTCACTCAAGAATTTTCCTTAACAAATCTGGATGCCTATTTTATTTGGATATGCTTTCATATTTTTTTGGATCTGAATATTCATTTTTATACCATGTGATTGTATAAGTTTCACTTGTTTTTCAGTATTTTATATTGAAGAGAATATTTGGTAATTCAAAAACTAAGCTTGGTATGTCTTGAGTAAAGAGAATAATTTTGCTAATTTTTTCCTGGTTTTTCCCAGTTTTTGTCGCTTTCCCGGCATAAAACCCAGCCCTGGTATTTTGGAGTAGCTTTCTAATAAGGGGCCATTAAAGTATTATGTAAGCAGATTTTCAGCCATTTTTGACCCCCCCCCCCCTCTGTCAGTAAAATTTCATCTCCAGCTTAGAATGTTTCATATCTTCAAAAAGGGGTGGTTGATGACGTAAGCAACCTTCAAACCCCCCCCCCCTTATCAAAAGTCAGCAAATCCGAAACCCCTCCCCCTTGATGCTGACGCACTACTTGAATCACCGTAATGAATATGGATTAAAAGATAAGATTTATTGATTTTAAGTTTAAATAGAAAAATTTTGACATGAATTTATATATACTCATACAGTTGATTTAAACTCTTCCCAGGTGCTATGTCTTAAACATAATATGGTCTTCAATTCCACTCTTCTTTTTTTTCACCACTTTTAAATGTTTTGTTTTTTTGCAAAAATACTTTTGAAATTGTCGCTAGACAAGATTTCAAGTGTAATAAAATTACTCTACAAAACGTGCGTGAATGGGTACTTTGATCCTTCTAAATTGTCAATTAGTTTCATAATCTCCTCCCTACAGAACTTGGAAACGAATGTCTGCTTAAAAAAATCATTGATTTAAATCTATTTTTTTCAGATATGAAAAATTATTTGTTGCAATTGAATAAAATTATTTATGCAGCTCTAAACTGATTTAAATTATTTTAAATATCAATTTAAATATATTTTCAAATATTTTAATATGTATATCAAATATCAGAAGACATACCATAGTTGTACCAATTTAGCTGATAAATGGTTACCCAAGATTTACAATGATGAAGTTAGAGGATGTAGAAAATCCAATTATATGGTGATGGATGGATATACATAATGAATAATTTCGGTGTATTATCAAACGGTGTGGTAAAGCCATCTATGTTGATACTATTCACACATCTGGCTTATCCCATGCTGGAAATTGTTTAGCAAATGTGATTTTTAGTTCAATGAAGTCAACAGAAGAGAAAATTTCTAATGTAACATATCAAGTTTTTTTACTGCAAGTATGGTTTCTTCCAGAAAGACTGGATAAAAAAGCCTTGCTTTTCGGGACTTACATATTGGTGCAGTGCCCACATTTTAAACTTGTTAGCCGACAATTTAATTAAAACTGATGTAACAAAGTATGTTACAAGTATATTTAGATACTTCCACAATTATGTGGATCATCACTCAAAAGCATGGTATCATGTGTAAGGTGGAAGTGCATTGGTCTTCCTGCAGAGGTATGATGGAATACTTATTGTGATTCTCTTGAATCTTATTGTAGTGACCTTATGTTCTTTGAATAGTGAGCACTCATCATGAACAGAAATTTATTAATAAAACAATTAGAATAAGAACGTAAACATGAGACACCGATCCTACTTGATTGCTTTTACACGCCATTCTCCCCCTCTGTTTATTTTTGAATGTCCAATTTTGTTTTTGCAATTTTCCATCTCCTGAGGCTTTTCTTCTTGCGCTCTCGAGCCTTATACCATATTGGTACATCAAGGTTCTCAACTGAGAGACGTGCTACAGAACACTACATCCCCACGCAAGATTGGGTTTACCTATAAACACAAACTGAATTCTCTTGTTTATTCTGTTCTTTGACGAATTCCAACAGCGCAGCTCGAAGTATCTCGGCAACGGTCCAGAATCAACTCTCTAGATGCCCTGTTCGTTATCACCTCGATGATCTCCACGTCGTCTATCGCAAAGATTCGGAAGTAATCCGTTTGGAGGAGCATCTTGCCGGTCGCCACGTCCCTGCAACCAACGGTAGACTCGCAGAACTTCTCTGACGCCAACTCGTTGGACCGATTGGTATGAATCAGCACGTTCACGTTGATGTTCAGAAACGACTGCAACACGTCGGCTATCAACGTGATCAAACCCTCGTGTTTCATGTCGAAGCACTTTATCAACAGCAGGACGAGGATGTCCCCGGTGGCCTCGTGGAAACCAGGATTCGTTCCGCCCCGGAAAACGTGTGGCAGATGCACGTACTGCATGAAAAACTGAATGTGTCCCATCTCATGGTGAATAGTGATGAAATCATCCTCGGTTCTGTCTGCGAAAATTTTGATCCAGAAGTCCAATCCATTGGGCAATTCGTGGACAGATGCGTGGCAAACCATCTTCTTGCCTTTGGATCTGTCGAATATTGACATCTTCCAGAAGACCTTCGTCATCGGCTTCAATCTCAGCGAAGTGAAAAACTCTTCAGCTGTCTTCACTTCCAGCACAGTCATATTTTCCGCTTTTGATGCCGGAGCGATATCCACCAATGGCTTTTCGGTAAATTGCTTCACGTGGTCCATATTGCTACCCCATTGCTGGGCCCACATGTCCTCTAAAATATGTGCAGTAACGGGTCCGCATTCTTGAATCTTGTCTCTACCATAACAGTTCCCGCGCATGCACTGGACATAAGCAGGGAGTTGCTTGTACGGCGGTTTCACCGAATTCCACAGCTTAGATATGGCGTCTTCAAGTATGTCACACTTGCAACTATCCCGCCACATGGATATGGTGTCTTCAAAATCATTAAGCTTCACGGTTTCGTTGCTGAGCTTCTTGAATTCCCAGAAATGTTTCCTGACTGATTTACCAGTGACGTCTCTCAAAGATGTCCACAAGTATGCCATTTTGTCATAGCCACGAGCTTCCGCTATGATCCTTCTTAGATCCAGTTCCATTTGTAGGGTGCACTCAGATTTGCTTCTGCTCTTGGTTGTATTGAGATGGTGAGTTTCTCCAACCTTCTTGTGTTTGATTTCGCAGATTTTGGTGGTGTCGAAATGCTCAGTCAGGTCATCCACCAGCTCAGTCTGCCTTTTGTATTTGTCCTCGGGTAGAGATGACATCTTGTCCTACTTTTCAATATTCACACTCATGTCCTTCTCACTTCGCTCTGTCGCAGGAGGCTTGTGATTTTCCCTTTTAGTGGGAAAGGACAATCACCGTTCTTCGGTGTCTGCGGCCTTGCAAAGTAGTCCATGTACGTTTGGTGGAATAATGCATTGTTCTCAAATTTTATCTGTTACTGCAGCGAGAATTTCAACAGGTTTAAAAAAATCTTCGTTATTTCCTATTTCCAACGAAGCACTGATATTCACAAGGGATGCTTCAATTCTTTCTCCAAATGCACTCGCTAAGATTTTCCCTTTCTTAGTTATTGGTTCCTGTATACAGTCAGAATAAATCACTGGGATTTGACAACCACAATCCACTAAGCTTCTGATTTTTCTGTCTACGCAAATATCAGCATAACGTAAAGGGTTGAAATCCAGACTCTATTCACTGGAATTAAATAATGCAGATCGAATTTCTGCGATCGACACATTATCTTCCGATTTCTCTTTTGTGTTAGCCTTATATCTTCGGTCACAATCTCGAGCGAAATGGTTCAGTCCACAGATGTAACACTCCTTTGGGGTTTTTCTGATATTCGTGTTTTCGGTCTTGTTCGTGAACATCTGTCGAAACCTCTCGGGAGTAAGCTTATATCTCTTAAGCAAAATAGATTTGACTTGGTCATAGTCATCTGTTCTTTCTTCATTTTCTCTAGCAATGTCTCTAGCGCCACATCATACGGTAGTAGTCCAATCAGATATGAAACCCAAAGTTCCCTTTTTATTTGCTTAAGTTCTTGCCATTGAGTTAATCGGGGATTCACCTGTCGTGCTGATGCAAATCCTCTCATTTTCTAGTTGTATTTTTCTGAGTTCGAACTCCATTCGTCTTTCCTCACTAGCTTCCATCCGTTTTCTCTCGTCACTAGCTGCCATCCGTATTCTCTCCTCACTTGCTTCCATCTCTGTCCGTTTTCTCTGTTTCTCTCACATTCTGCCTCCGTTATTGCGGATTTGAGTTGAAATACTTTCATCTGCATAACATTTTCAAGCCCCATTTCCGCAGCAACTTGCTGTAATTCCTCTTTTTTGCCTCTGGCTAAGAAAGCCATAATTCCCTCAAAGTAAAGAAAAACAGTGAACTTTCTTATGAAAAAAAAAACGCTCACCATACTTTTCCTCCGTTCTTTGAACACTCTTCAAGTGCTCTACGTATCGTCTTTTCACAACGAAAGTTCTCTTCATGTTGCCTGCTCACGACGAAAGTCGTCTGCTTTTCACATCGCCTTCTCACGACGAAAGTTTTTCCTTTGAATATTGTCCGATCTATTGCTCACGATCCTGCCGACTGCGCCAATGTAGTGACCTTATGTTCTTTGAATAGTGAGCACTCATCATGACAAACATAAATAGAAATTTATTAATAAAACAATTGGAATAAGAACGTAAACATGAGACTCTGATCCTACTCGATAGCTTTTACATGCCATTATTTCCCCCCCCCCCTGTTTATTTTCGAATGTCCAATTTTGTTTTCACAATCTTCCGTCTCCTGAGGCTTTTCTTCTTCTTGCTCTCTCGAGCCTTATACCAGATTATGTCAAGGTTCTCAACTGAGAGACCACAGATCTCGGATAGTAACATCCCTAGTGAAATTTTAAATATTGATTCAAAAAGAAATGTCAAGGACATAATTGCAATTCTGAAGCCAATAGCCAATTAATTAATGATTTTGTACAAAGGAACACACAAAACTGCTCCATAGCTGAATGTATATTGGCATGGGAAAAGCTGCAATTGGAGATAAAAGAAGCATCAACATGAAACAATAAAAAAAGTTTTGTCATCAGAGTATAAAAATAAATGATTAACAGATGCACACTTTGCTGCATTTATTCCAAGCTCATCAGTGTTAACTTCTAATAGGGAATTAATGTCACAAAAGAAGAGAGAAATAAGGGTCTTGAATTAATCAAACAAAAATGTGACTCTGGTTTTTGGAAATGTTAGAACCATTTTCATGCTAAAAAATTATTTTTTTTCACCCTAAGGTTGTTGATACAATGTCTGATTTTCAGTGGTCGAATAGTTTTTATAATGTTTTGGGTAAAGATACAATTACAGAGAGCGATATGTAATTTGTAAACACACCAACTACAGCCAAATCATTGATGCCTGTGTCGAAAGGATTTTTTCAAGGTGCAGTTCATTCCAAATAGCGAAATAGATTAAGAGTAGACAAAGCATTCAAACTAGTGTTTCTAATGAAACAAATGGACAATTATTCACACAAGGTAAAATTATTTAATACTTGATGCAAGATATCTATCTATTCAAGAAGTGTTTTCCTCCGTTTTCTTAATAAAATGTTCTGAAATATTTCACAAGTTCTTTATCTTTAGTTTGAAAATATTTTTTAAATAGTCATTATTTTTGTAAGTTAAAATTTCTTTAATTTTATATTCTTTAAAGAAAACATAGATTAATGATTATTTAAATCAAAAAAATCAACAATCCTGATTGCCATGATACTGACAATAAAATTTGACAATGATACATAGTATGTTAATATTACTCACAAAATGATTTTTGTTTTTAATTACAATTTCATATCCAATCAAGGCAATGTAAATCATTATTTACTCCTAACTCTAGTAATTTACCATATAATTTATGAACTAGTATTTAACTAGCTATAATAGTAGTATATTATATATAATTTAACAGCAGATTATTTGTCCCATCTCTTATGGAGAACAAGTAATGAAAAGACTAACTACAGACAAAGCCTTCAAACTAGTGTTTCGAATGAAACAAATGGACAATTATTCACACGGTAAAATTTAATACTTGATGTAAGATATCTATTCTAGAAGTGTTTTCCTCCGTTTTCTTTATAAAATGTTCTGAAATATTTCACAAGTATGATCTTTATTTTGAAAATATTTTTTAAATAGTCATTATTTTTGTAAGTTAAAATCTCTTTAATTTCATATCCTTTAAAGAAAGCATAGATTAACGACTAGTGTGTAAGTAATATATATATTATATATTTTGTTTATAAAAATCAATAAAATCAAATAAAGCTTTTTTTTTCTTTTTTTTTAAATCGACAACCCTGGACTTCACAAACTCAAAACATTTAACATAATTTACTTCAACACTTTCCCCTGTTAATTCTGTGATTTGTATCTTCTAAGTCCTATTTGACAACATAAAGTCAATAGTCTTGACTTCATTAGGGGTTTAGTCATGATATCTGCTACCTGTTCTTCTGTTCACACTTGTTCAACATCAAGTTTTCCTTGGAGCACTTTCTCACAGATAAAGAAGTGTTTCAGTTGAATATTTTTAGTACGCCGATGGTATTCAGGATTATGTGATAACTTTATAGCTGCCCTGTTGTCCACTTGAAGGATGGGAATGTTCACAATATCTTTGAGACGTCTCTGGAGCCAAATAACTTCTGATGCTGCAACAACTTCAGCTTCAGTTGTTGTGGCAACAATAGCTTGTCTTTGGCTGCGCCAAGAGATAGCTCCTCAACCATATATCACATATCCAGATGTTGACTGACCAGTTTTTGTACATTTATCAAAATCTGAATCACTGTAACACTCAGTTGCACGATAAGTGACGGGGTTTGTACAGTCCTTGAAAAAACAGTTAATTTTCAAGTCTTTAAAAGTCCTTGAAAAAAAAATAATGATGGCTTATAAGTGCTTGAAAAAAATTATTTTGTGTGAATTTCTTCCATAAATTTTTGTCTTCCTTCATCGACTCGATCCCCTCTAAACCATATTCCACTAGGGCGAAAATGTGTAGCGCAACAAGGGTACAATGATTATGTGACAATGTTCAAAGCATTTGAGGTATTCAAAGCATAGGTATTTGAGGTATTCAAAGCATAGGCATTTCTATGTTTAAAAAGATGTTGCCTAAAATATGGCAGCAAAAAATTGCATCGCTTCAAAATATTTTAAACTATTGAATGTCAGTTGAATATATGTGGGCTGACCATATTTCCGTGATAAAAATAAGGGAAAATCGCCAATTGTCACCAATAATGCTAACAAGGGTAAGCAAAGTTGCCAATTATGGGGGGGAACGAACATGCCAATATTTAAAGTCATAATTCATAGGATTAGGAAAATAATTTTAATACTTGATTTCAGTAAAGAATAAAAACTTCAATAGGCTTTGTAGAAAATATATGGAAAATGATATGTCATTTTTTCATGAAAAAATTCAAATTGGGATGGCCAAAATTACATGAAAATAAGGGAATGTTCCAGGAAATACAGGTCATATAGTTACCCTTGATATATGATTACATGCTTTTTAATTTTTTGTTCATCGAAGGCAAAGTTCAATACTGTTTCAAGCATAAAATGATTTCTCCTTAAATGTTATTTGCATACTGAACTACAGTGGCTTTTTTCATAAGCAAGGCCTTTAAAACTTGACGTTGTTTACAAGTTTGGATGAGTATTATAGGCCTAATTGTTTTGAAAAATTATATAGCTTTGAATAATTGGCGTTTCAAAATTGAAAATGAGTAAATGTTGAATATAAATTTTAAAAAAACCAATTTAATTTTTGTAAAAAATCACATTTTTTATTTTTTTTATCCACTGCGATATGAATGTCCTTGAATTTTAAAATTTTGCCGGGAAAAGTGCTTGAATAGTCCTTGAATTTTTTTACTTTCAAGGAGTATGAACCATGAGTGATTTCATATTGAACTGTGCCAGCGACGTAACAAAACATTCTTTTTACTCTCACTATATCTTCTGCAGATGATAGATCCAGTGACTGAGACAAATAACCTATAATGTAGGCCAAATCTGGTCTAGTCCCTACCATTAGATGCATCAAAGCACCTACAGCTTGTCTGTATGGAAAGATAGCTCTGGTATCTTCAGTCCTTTGCACTTCACATAGGAGTTGTAACAGGTTTGCATTCATCAAAATCAAAACGCTGAAAGGATTTTTCTATCATATCCTTTCTGACTAACTGTTATTGACTTGTCATCATGGCATTCTATTTCAAGTCCTAGAAAACATGAAATTTCACCAACGGAGACCTTGAATTTTGCTTTTAGTTCTTTGATGAACAATTCCAAGTCCTGTTGATTAGATGCAGCAATTAACCTGTCATCTACATATAATGCTATCAATAATTTTCTACCTTTCTTCTCACCAATATACACTGAAGAGCCAAAAAAAACTGATACACCTGCCTAATATCGTGTAGGGCCCCCGCGAGTCCGCAGAAGTGTCGTAACATGACGTGGCATGGACTCGACTAATGTCTGAAGTAGTGCTGGAGGTAATTGACACCATGAAATCCTGCAGGGCTGTCCATAAATCCGTAGGAGTAAGAAGGGGTGGAGATCTCTTCTGAACAGCACGTTGCAAGGCATCCCAGATATGTTCATGTCTGGGGATTTAGGTGGCCAGCGGAAGTGTCTAAAGTCAGAAGAGTGTTCCTTGAGCCACTTTGTAGCGATTCTGGACGTGTGGGGTGTCGCATTGTTCTGCTGAAATTGTCCAGATTGCACAATGGACATGAATGGGTGCAGGTGATCAGACAGGATGCTTACGTACCTGTCACCTGTCAGAGTCGTATCTAGATGTATCAGGGCTCCTGTTGGGAATAGTACGAGCTTACGTTTGTAATCCCTCTGGTCACCTCCAGATGGCGAAGCTGATCCGTTACATGACTTTTCGCTTGTCTTCTTTTCCCTTGTATCTTTTTCCCTAGTATGATATGTTCGTTCGACGCCTACGGGTACGCATGTCTCGTTTTGTATTACGTAAAATAAAATCGTTTCTTCTACGCATTTGCTCTCCCAATGAAAAGCTATTTCGGCCCCGACATATTTTGGTGCACGAAACCCGCCGGAACGAATATTTTGATGAAGGAAACCTGTCGGATGAACATTTTGACCAACGAAACTCGTCTTAATATGGATCAGGAGAAAATAACGACGCTCCATCGGAAACGGACAACGGTGCGCGCCAAGGTGACTAGATTCGTTTCAACGTTGGACAGTGCCGTGAAGGAAACCGACTCGGAAATCGACTTCATGGTTTCTCGTTTGACGGAGGAATTGGACGAATTACTTCGCCTTGACGACGGTATTCACGCTCTACTATCAGACGAGGACTACGCTATCGATATCGAAAAATGCGAGGAATACACTGAGAAAGCGAAACGTGCCTTGTTCGATGCTTCTCTCGTGCTACGAAAACGCAACAAGTCTCCAACGACGGTGCCTCCTCTGGTTGCTACTTCGATTCCCGCTTCAGCTGAACCTACATCGACTTCATCACCATGTGCTCTCAAGCTGCCTACAATACGCCTAGAGCCCTTCCGCGGTTGTGTTGAAGAATGGCCGACATTCTGGCAACAATTCACCTCTTCGATCGACGAGAATCCTCAACTGTCAACCATCGACAAACACGTTTTTCTACGGGGGTATCTCCAAAACGAACCCAAGAAGCTCGTCGAGGGAATCGGCGTCACATCGGAAGCCTACGAGACGGTAAAGAGGATGCTGATCGACAGGTACGGCGACAAGGATACCATCATACAGACCCACATCGATTTCTTCGACAGCCTGCGTCCAGCGACAGCTTCATCGCCCGAGTTTCTCAACGACACCTACTTGGAAATTAACGCCCATATTCAAGCTCTCCGATCACTCGGCGAAGATGTCGATAACTACAGTCGGATTTTGACACCGAAGATCCTTCGCACATTTCCTACGGACATTCGTCAACGGTGGATTATCCACTCTAAACGGCAAGATATCTCGGACATGGACATATCAAAGCTGATGCAGTTCCTCGGTGAAGAAATCGACGGACTTCGATTATCAAGCAAAGTGCAAGGTGAGTTTCCTTTGCCACCTTCGAATTTCCGCCCGACTACGGAAGCATTTCATGTTCGCACTCGACGGAACGAGAAAAATCCGTCACCGTTTTGCCCATTTTGTGAATCGTATGATCATTGGCCTCAAAATTGCTCGGTGATAACTGATGTTCAATTACGAGTGCAGAAGCTAAAAGAAACTCGTCGTTGTTTTTTGTGTACTAACCGTTCGCATAACGCTAAAACTTGCCCACGCCGTGCTAGAGCTTTCTGTTCTAACTGTAAAAGGAAACATCACGTATCTATTTGTCCTTCACTTCATGCCTCTACTGCTGTTGGTAAAATTGATGTATCGCCCCGTTTCACGTATTTGCAAACTGCACGTATTTGGGTATTCGGTCCCAACGGAAATTGCAAATTGTCTCGATGCGTGTTAGACGCCGGAAGTCAAACCTCCTTCATTCACAGCAGTTTAGTGAATGAACTGCAATTGCATGTGCTGCAATCGGTTAACTTGTCTATTAGTGCATTCGAAGCTGTGCCAAAACAATCGATGTATCGACGTCAAGTGCAATTTTTCTTATCTAGCATTTGGGATAACAGATCGATTCCGATAGTTGCTTTCGAAAGCAATAATTCCTACGCCTCACATCCCACGGCTCCGGTAGACATTGGTGCATTTGCTACTTCACGCAGAATTCAGCTTGCGGACCCTCACGCTTCTGACGACATCCCGATTCAAATTCTCATCGGTAGCGATTATTACTGGAAAATAGTGAAAACTGATTCGCCGGTCAAGTTGTCAGACACTTTCGTTCTTGTTCCGTCTCATCTCGGACATATTTTGAGCGGTACCCGTTCTAACGTTCTTGTCCAACACACTCCTGCTTCGAACAACACTACTGTTCATTGCATGGCTACTACTTGTGCTGAAGAAATAAATGACTCGTTCAAACGCTTCTGGGAACTCGAGGCCATGGGAATCACCGATGTAAACGAAAAATCACTCTCGACTGGTGAAACAAAAATATTGCAAGATTTCCACGAATCTTACAGCCTGGAAAACCATCGTCGTGTCGTTTCACTACCGTGGAAAGAAAGCGTATGCCTCACGTCGGACAATCGACCTATTGCCTCACGCCGCCTTGACACTCTTCGTAGACGTCTGGATAAGGATCGCCCTTTTCGGGAAATGTACATTCAGCAAATGGAACGTTGCATCCAGAACGGCCACGTCGAAATCGCGCCAGAATCGTCAAGTCCTGGAATTTATTATCTCCCTCACCACGCAGTGAAGAAGACCACTCTTGAGTCGGAAAAGTGTCGTAAAGTATTTGATGCATCGTCACATGTCAACGAACACCCATCTCCGAATGCTGCTCTTGAGACTGGTCCAAATCTACCTTCGACAGAAATTCGTCAGACTGTGAAAAGTTCAATGTTGGTATCTACGTCTCTCCCAGTGATTGCCATTTCTCGTTTCAGTTCTTACGCGAAACTTATTCGGGTTACCTCGTGGATTCAACGATTTATATACAACTGTCGCACGTCTTGCAAACTTCATGGCGAATTAACAGCAAAAGAACTCGAAAAAGCGAAATGTTATTGGATTCGTCAAGTTCAAATAGATTGTTTTCCGTCTGACTATGATGCTCTTCGACATGGTAAACAACTTCCAAAAGACTCGAAAATTGCACAATTACATCCATTTCTTAGTGACAATCTGATACGAGTTGGTGGTCGCTTGCAGTTCGCATCACTTCCAGCTGCTTCAAAGCATCCTTTAGTGCTCGATGGTTCACACCCATTTGTCAAACTGCTCATTCGTCACGTACATATTCGTCTCCATCATCTGAGCACGAGAGTGGTACTATCAGAACTGCGAAATGATTACTGGATTCTTCGAGGGCGACAGATTATTAAAAGTGTCCTACGCCAGTGTCTTCCCTGTAAAATTTTTAGAAACACGCCACCGGCTGAAATTGAAGCACCACTTCCTTCGGATAGAGTCACACAGTCGAAACCATTCAGTGTCGTGGGGATAGACTTCGCTGGCCCACTATACGTTCGTAGAAGCTCTATCTCAGTGAAAGTGTATATATTGTTGTTTACATGTGCTGTCACTCGAGCGATTCATCTCGAGCTTGTCACGAATTGCTCTACAGATAAATTTTTGCTGGCATTTTCACGTTTTGTTGCTCGTCGAGGTGTTCCCAACACTGTATATTCGGATAATGCGCAGACTTTTCACGCCGCAAATCATGAGCTTTCCGTCCTTTGGGGTGCCATAACTTCACCTTCTGCTCACCAGTACTACGCCTCCCACGGAATCACTTGGAAATTCATAGCCCCTCGAGCGGCTTGGTGGGGAGGATGGTGGGAACGCATGATTGGTGTCGTCAAACGTTGTTTACGGAAAACATTAGGTCGCGCGTCTCTCGATGACGAACAGCTGACGACTACGTTGGCTGGAATTGAAGCCGCAGTCAACAGCCGACCATTGACAGCAGATATCGAGTTGGATGACAGCTTCGAAGAACCTCTCACGCCTGCCCACTTCCTGGTTGGACAACGACTGACAACCCTTCCTTCTCACGAAAAGGTTCCTGCAGCTACCGACCTCAAGAAATCGTGGTCACTGCAGCAAGATTCACTGAATGACTTTTGGAACCGATGGAGGAAAGAATACCTACTAGAGCTGAAGACATTCCACGAAGTGAAAAATAAAGACCAAGGTTTTCAGCTACGAGTTGGAGATGTCGTCCTCCTACAGGAAGATGCAAGACCTCGACACATGTGGACGAAGGCACGCGTATCATCCCTCGTCAAAGGTCGTGACGGCAACATTCGTTCGTGTATTCTACGTACAGCCAGTGGAACAGAAATTCGACGGCCAATTCAATTGGTAATTCCTCTGGAGGTTGACCAGGGTGGGGAGGATGTTGGGAATAGTACGAGCTTACGTTTGTAATCCCTCTGGTCACCTCCAGATGGCGAAGCTGATCCGTTACATGACTTTTCGCTTGTCTTCTTTTCCCTTGTATCTTTTTTCCCTAGTATGATATGTTCGTTCGACGCCTACGGGTACGCATGTCTCGTTTTGTATTACGTAAAATAAAATCGTTTCTTCTACGCATTTGCTCTCCCAATGAAAAGCTATTTCGGCCCCGACAGCTCCCATATCACGCCAACTGCACACGCCCCATGCCATCACAGAGCCTCCACCAACTTGAACAATCCCCTGTTGACATGTAGGGTCCATGGATTCATGAGGTTGTCTCCATACCCGTACACGTCCATCAGCTCAAAGCAATTGGAACCGAGACTCGCCAGACCAGGCAACGTGTTTCCAGTCCTCAACAGTCCAATGTCGGTGTTGTTGTGCCCAGGCGAGGCGTAAAGCTTTGTGTCGTGCAGTCATCAAGGGTACACGAGTGGGCCTTTGGGTCCGAATGCCCACATCGATGATGTTTCGTTGAATGGTTCGCACGCTGACACTTGTTGATGGCCCAGCATTGAAATCTGCAGCAATTTGCAGAAGAGTTGCACATCTGTCACGTTTAATGATATTCGTCAGTCGTCATTGGTCCCGTTCTTGCATGATCATTTTCCGGCTGCAGTGATGTCGTAGATTTAATTTTTTACCGGATTCCCGATATTCACGGTACACTCGTGAAATGGTCGTATGTGAAAATCCAAATTTCATCGCTACCTTGGAGATGCTATGTCCCATCTCTCGTGCGCCAACTATAACACCGCATTCAAACTCACTTAAATCTCGATTACCTGCCATTGTAGCAGCAGTAACCGATCTAACAACTATGCCAGACACTTGTGTTATATATGCGTTGCCGACCGCAGCACCGTACTCTTATTGGTTCCATATCTCTTTATTTGCATACGCATGCCTGTACCAGTTTTTTTGGACTCTTCAGTTTATAAGCATGGATCTGCTTTTCTTGGTTGAAAATAAAGTTCTTTTAAAAACTGTCCAAAGCATTTATTCCAACAACGTGGAGATTGTTTTAAACCATAGAGGCTTCGTTTGAGTCTGCACACTTTTCCTGTGCCATCATTAAAACCTTCCGGTTGTGTCATGTTGTTTGTCTCCTCGAATTCTCCAAAAAGGAATGCTGTTGATACGTCAAACTGTGTTAAATGCATTTCTTCAGTTGCAATGCTCAACACCGCTCATATAGTGCCTAATTTGCTACTGGACTGTATGTCTCACTATAGTCAATGTCTTGGTGTTGAGTTAATCCTTTTACAACCAGTCTGGCTTTATATTTGTTGATACTTCCATTTCGATTTGTTTTTAATTTCAAAATCCATTTGCAGGGTATCACCCGGTCTCCAGATGGTAGGTTAGTAAGTTCCTATGTCTTTCTTTTTAGGTTTTCTTTAAGAGAACTCGTCTCACTGTCCATAGCCTTCTTCCAATTTATACTGCACTTGCTGTTGGTTGCTTCTTCATATGTTTGGGTATTATCTTCATCACTCAGGAATGACTGCTTCCATGATTATATGCTCAAAAGGTCTAGGCTTATGCAGAACAGAACGGTTTCTTAATTGCCTGTCTGATGTTACATTTGCTGATTCGTCATCATCAGTTTCACCATCACTCAAAATGCTTTCTTGACTCTCGTTTTCTTGTTCAGGATCTTCAATCTCAACTTCATGCTTTTAACTCTGGTCTTTATTTAGTTCTTCATATACTGGTCTACCTGATAATGGTAATTTGGCATGCCTGTCACAATTGCTTGGCCTTTCTTGAAAGACTACATCTCGTGACAGAATTACACTATGATCCAGATCCTGTAGCGTTCATCCCCATCGTATCCCACCAGGTAACCTTTGATGGCTTTCTTATCCATTTTTCTCTTCTGGCTCGGAATATGGGCATAGCTTGTTGACCCTATCACTCGTAGGTATTTCAACCTGGGTTTCTTATAAGTTCATACTGACTTTTGTCTTCCACTGATGACTTGCCTGTTGTGTTCAATACATATATGGCAGAGCCTACTAACTCAGCCCAGATAGCTGCAGGGAAGTTAGCCTCAGGATTTGAATATTTGAATGTTCTGGCCATTTCAACAATGGTGCACATTTCACGTTCACTACCTCCATTCTGCTGAGGAGCTGTCAGTCTTTGGACAATTCCTCTCTACTTCAGGACTGCACGCACATCTTAATTGTCAAACTCGCCACCATTATCACTGAGGAATTCTTTTACTGAATGTCCTGTTGTATTGGAACATGTGCTTGCACATGCCAATACATCTTTGACTTCTGACTTTTCTTTCAGTAGGCAGTCATATCGAAACTTGGTGAAGCTGTCTTTGAACACCACCAGATACCATTTCTTTTGAAAAGATTCCTCGAATGGGCCACAAACATCAGCGGAAGTGAGTTCGCCTGGCTCAGAAGTTTTCTTTCTGGTTCCAAATGATCCCCAAAGCAGAATGTGCCTAAATCTGTGACGTACGTCACAGAATAATTAGCGCTTAAACACATGGCTCACACAGTTCTTTGTCGAGGCTCACAGTGATGCCTAACGCTTTCTCTAGTGTCTTTTTGATGTGCCGTTTGTCTTGGTGCCCCCATCTCTCATGGTATAATTGTAACAAGGAGCTGTCTACTGCAGTATGCACTTCTATCTCTTTCCTGGGCAAAATTGGTTCAATAGTTGCCTTGAATAAACTACCATTCACACTGCGTGATCCATGGAGCACTACTTGATTGTTAACTTTTAGCTAGCATTCTGTTTGAGTTGACACAAATTCACTGTTTTTATTTCTATCTTGCACTGCGAGAACAAAAAATAAATTCCTACCAATTTGTTGAACATACCAAACATTTTTCAAAAGAATATCTTGGCTCTTTCTGTTAACAGTTGTTTTTACTCTGATGGTGCCTTTCTCTATTGCAACTAAAGTTTTCACTTCCAGCAGCTTTGATGCCACAAGGATTTTCAAATTTCACGAAGTCAACAAAATACCTGGAACAATTGGTGACATGTCTTGTTGCCCTATTATCGATCCAATATGATGCTGACTTATCTGCTACCCGGATTTCTTCAGAGACAGGCATCAACGTTATATTTGCTGCAGCCTTATGCACTGGTCTATCACTTGCTTTATTCACCTGTATCTCACTGGCTTTATTCACCTGTATCTCACTGGCTTTATTCTTTGGTGGTCTTCCATCAGCGATCCACAGCCTGCATTCTTTTATCCAGTGTCCTTTGTGTTTGCAGTAGTTGCATATTCCTCTTTTCCAAGGTTTCGGCTTGTTTTTACCATCATGTTTCTGACTTTCTGCTCTTGATGTTATTAATGCCTTCTGTATACATTAGCTGCTATTCTCTGCCTTGGTGAAATTTCTCTCAAACATGCACAATTGCACTGACAGCTCTTCGAATGACTTCTTGTCATCCTTAGCCAATAGCATCCAACTTGATTTGAAGGTCTCTAATTTATTTGGCAAAATCTTAGACCAGCATCAGATCCGGTAATCTGGTTTCACTTCTTGCTTCAAGGCCATTATTCAGTTCATTCCAGAGACTCCTTAGCTTTGATATGTGTGTGGAAACATCTTCTGAAACCCAACCAAATGCAAAAAATTTGGTGCATATCTTGAATAACTGATCCTTTGCAGTTGTTTCAAACTGCTTCGAAGCTACCCATGTTTCATAGGCTGACTCATTGTCCATGATTTTTTGATACACACTGTCTGTGACTGTGCTTGCAATCATTGACTTGGCTTAGCTATTTGCTTTCCGGAACGAGTCACAAAGTTCTTTGTGCTTCCCAATTTCCGATCCACTTGCATTTTCACCAAGACGCTCTGGCTTCCTCAGCTTGCCATAGATCGCGTCAATTGTACTCTCATGATAATGGAGCAAATCTCTTATTTTCTTTTTCTATATCACCCAGTCATCCTCTCCAGTGAAAGGCTTGATGTGTCGGCTCAAATCTATTTTCTTTTCTACAAAAAACTAAGATTTGACTGCACGACAGTTCAATTCAGCAAATAGCCGGAACATTAACCCTATTGACGGCTCAGGGTCAAACACAAAACCGCTTCAAAAAAAGCTACTTATTTTCACAAAATCTTTTCAAAATGACCACAGGGTCACTTGATTCTAGAATGCTTTACCCCCAATACGTTACAATGGGTAATTGGCATGTATGGTAATCTGTCGAGAGGGGGCCGAACCGAAGTGACAGGCTGGTAACGCCTGGTGATTGACCCTTTCTTCCCAGAAATATACTTTTTCTCCTTTCATTCTCCAAAGTTTTTCTATTTTCCGAACTAAATAAAAAACACATAAAGGTGGGATATACTCAAAATTTTGAACAAAATTATTGTAGCGTGTTTATAGATGCTCA
Organism: Pholcus phalangioides; assembly: GCF_987345545.1. Classification (NCBI taxonomy): domain Eukaryota; kingdom Metazoa; phylum Arthropoda; class Arachnida; order Araneae; family Pholcidae; genus Pholcus; species Pholcus phalangioides. The sequence continues at coordinate 7,660,581 of NW_028301615.1, read as the reverse complement.
GCATTCTATGCAGCACTCCATCAGTATAGATTAGCTTTAACAGGCAATAAAATTTATGTGCTTTTGCTTGTGAAATATTGATATGATTAACTTGGTAAGGGGCCGTTCAAGTATTACGTAAGCAAATTTTTAGCCATTTTTGACCCCCCCCCCCTTGTCAGCAAAATTTTGTCATCAGCTCTGCCCCCTCTGATTCCTAACTCATATTTTCATAAATAGTGGTTGATGACGTAAGCATTATCCAAACTCCCCCCCTTGTCATCAAAAGTCAGCAAACCGGAAACCCCCCCCCCTCCCCCCACCCATCGATGATGACGTAATACTTAAACGGTCCCTAACGGAATGTCAGAACGTACTAAGAAGAAATTACTAATCCATCCACCAGGTATTTAAAAATGTCCCAATATTTTCAAGTTAAACACTCTAAATATTCTGAATCTTGAAAAGCATTCTATATATATGCCCCTTAATATTTTAATTGTAGTTTTTAAATTTGCAAGTGTTGAAGTATGTTCTCGCGATTTTGAGGTTCACCTAAAATGTGAGTTTTTTTTTGAAAATCGCAAAGCTTTTTCGTAAATAATGTGTGTTGATTAAATCAGTGTTGGAATTACTACTATTGGAGGCAAGGCATTGTAACAACTGATATTTATCAGTTTCAAATCTATTCAAGCAAAACTACAGCTACCTCCCAACCGAGGAACATCATTAAATAATTAATTTATCAAAACTTTCGGGTGTAAAACTGCTTCTCATTGCTTTACTCACATTCTTTTTTATTCATTTCTTTTTTTCATGATATCTTATGATCGTGGAGTTAATTTCAAAAATGAGAGGTTTAGTGAAATTGAATACGCATATTAGATTAAAATCATTTGCATCGGAATATAATAAAATAATTCTCTCTGAAATTTATAAATTTGGTACATTAAACCATCTTACAAAAAAAAAAAAAACCATGAAAACAACTGAGAAAAACCATACCAAAAACCAAACCATATTGAGAAAATTTGTAAATACACAAATACTCGAAGTAAATAAAGTCGCTGGAATTCAAAACATGAAAGGAAGGTAAACTAGAGCCCAGATTAGATGCTAAAACATGCACTAAATATAAAGATGCATCTGCATTTTTAAAAATGTCGAAATATACCATGAAATAAAAATACCCGATCTTTTTCATAAGAGCTGTATGGTTAAGTTCATGAAGAGCTCAAGTTGGTAAGCTCAAATTAAGTGTACGGTTGTAATTTACATTTTCATCTTTCCACCTGTTTACATGTGAATTGCTGCAGCAATTAAGTAATAGCTTCTTAGAGTCACAATCATGATGGAAAATGCAATTTCTTTCACCATACCTTTTTCTTTTCCTCTTTCAAACCGAGCAGAACTCAGGTCTATCACCATTTATAGGCGATTTACTACCTAGTGAGTTGTGCCGGAGATGTAACCGTGTGTGTACCTAGCAGTCTGAGTGCATATGAAGTGTTGTGTTTGATTTGTCAGTGCTGCCATCTATATTTCAGAAGGGAAGTGAGTGCGTTATGATTTTATTACATTTGTGCTCTTTGTAAGTCTGTTGCCCTTTGTGGCGAGACTTTTTAACGGGGAGATTGGCTCGCATTCGTCCCTTGAAGTTGGGAACCACAGAAAACCAACTTCAGCCGACCAACACTATGGTGACGGTGGGGTTCGAACCCAGGTCCTCGCGATGCGAGTCTGTCACTATGACCACTAGACCACCATAGCGGCTTTTTCTCCATACCATACGTCTTCATCTTCTGGAATCAAAAGATAGAGAGCCTAACCTAACGCTCACGCCTCCATCCAGAGATGTCTTCTAATCCATTGGCCTCTATTTTTTGTTTCCACTGAAGACTTCGTTTGAAGATGAAAAACGCAGGTAGTATCAAGAATTCGCCAATGTGTTTCTAACCTCATCGATATTTTGATAGTTTCGTGATATCTGATGATTATACCTGTTACTAATCTTATCAAGAGATTGCCGGCTCGGGCTAAAATAAATAAATAAAAACTGATCAATTGCAAACCGCTATCGGGAGCCGATATTCATTTCATACCGTGCACCGCCCAGATGAGCCAATAGCAAAGATTGAATTTATGGCTGAGGCCCGATTTTTGGGTCTGTGTTGGACACTCATAAATTCAATGTTTTGTTGTATAAAATCCATGTCTGAGACCAAAGACGGCCACAGTACAATGTATTCGTACAACATCAGCACGCGTCCCACCCCCCACAGTGTCATAGCAAATACATGCGTAATTCTGCGTTTTTGAGAAATTTCTAATTTTTCTACCCGTATTGAAGATTGAATGATTGTAGGTTTGCGTACATAATGAGGAAAGACATGAAACACTTATTCGATCAAGTTGATGTAAATTTGCATGATGATATTCATGTAATACAGTAATAGGTTTTAAGCCAAATGTTCTAATTTTCTTGAACAGCTTTCGGAGTGTTCTAATTTTTTGAAACAAAGAGGAAAAAAATTAATTTGGTGTGTTAGGATGTATTTAATCTACTTTATGCAATTTTTTTGCCACCGATTTGCTCAAGATATGAATCGGACATCCCCCCCCCCCTGTGAGGGAATACGGAAATTTTTCATTTTTATTAATTTTACAAATAAAATTCAGGGCCCCACATACAGTAGCGGGTACCCAATGCGCAAATTTTTAGTGGGGGTTTCAATATTTGGTGACAGTTTCTGTAGAACATTAAATTATACAAGAATCATAGTACCTAAAATAAATGGTATATAGAACATTCGTTAACAAATATACACGAAGATACCCTAACCGAGCGGTTCTTAAATTTCTTTTGAAGCGGAGCCGCGTGGGCGATTTTAATTCATTTATCATATATTTTGTTTATTAATTTCATTTTCCTCGGCAGGTCGCAGAGCCCTGGAAAATGCATACGGAGCACCGGTTGAGAACCGCTGCCCTAACCAAGCTACTAACGAGTGAATTAGCACAAATATAATTAGTAATAACTGGAAGAACTAATAACTAGTTCTCTTAGCACAAGCTGTAGTTTTCTGCGTGGATGATGAATAAATGAATTGGATTCGAAATAAACCTCAGAACAGTGGTTAAATTTCATAGGTTTAAATATATATTCACAGATACGAATAATAAATATTTTTGTCATATAAATTAACAATCTCTTATTTAATAGTAAACTTTTCTTTCTTTCTTTTTTTTCAACTACAACGTGGGTATTTGTGCCCTTTTCAAACCAAGTAATCCTTCTTTTCTCAATCAGCTCTTTTCAAACATTGGTAAGTTTGGGGAGGTGAGGACTGCATTGTTGCAGGAAGGGACACTGTTGAATTGTTGAAGGGAATTGTTGACGACACTGTACCTGTCACAAACTGTACAATGAGATGGGGGAAGGAACTGGTTCCTGGCGAACGCATTTATGAGTTCAGGTCGAAATGACGGTAGTTGTCTTTGAATTCATATATGAGTCTTTACCGTTTAGAAGGTTAAGCAAATGAAAGTACATCTTGTATGAGCGACGATTGCTTTCCATTTCTTCAGTGGTTGTTTACGATGGCTGCCGGCGGCTGCATTCTTCCCGCGCAAAAAGGCCGATTGACGAAACCTGCCGCGACAATGGCTATCTTCTGAGAAATAATCACGTTGCCGAATTATCTTGAAGAAAAACCTGATTTCCGATCTCTCCTGAGCATTTTATCGTGCGGAAAACCCATAACCTGATATTGTTTTTAAGCTTAGACTGGAGTTAACGTCTTTATTGAACATACCGGGCAAATTCACAACACTACTACTAATACTGTGAAAATAGAACAAACATGAAGAACAATGTGGCGCCATCTGCTGAGGACTTCTCAAACTCGAAACATTTCACATCATTTATTTCAACAACTTTTTTGTGGTGGTGATTTAAATTCAATATGATGAATGTAAATTCAATATGATGAATGTAAATTCATTTTGTTTAATGTAAATTCATTTTGTTTAATGTAAATTCATTTGTTTTTGATTGTTTGTATTCTTTGTTTTTCTTAGGTTGAAAGTTTTTGGTCTTTATACAGTTATTTGGTTCGTCCTTCAAATATGGCTTGTCACAGTGATTTCCATTTATTTAAACATGGCATAAAACCTTTATGGGAAGTAAGTAATTAATCATGACTTTGTGAATACTTTTTTTTTTGGTTCTGTTCAGTAATTTTTATTTTCTTGCTAGTTGATAAATCATCTAAGCCACTTCCAATTTCCAGGGGGGCAGTAGAAGCTACTGGTATAACATAAAATCCTATGGGTTCGATTACGTCGGTGGGCCATTGGTTGCTTTTTCTTTGAAATGCCAGTGGTACCAACAGGGCTTGTAGTTTTTGTCACGACTGCCGGAACGTTGATGCTCTGCTATTTCTTGATTGGGATCGAGCATGTGTTTCGAGATGCTGCCAACGGGAAGAAATGTCCATTAGAATAGTCTGCATTTGCGAAGCTTCAGTTCACAGTGCATAAACTGCAGTGGAGCTTTCCGCGGCTGCAAGTATGGCATCTGACAATTTATCCAGGCTATCATTATATCAGGGGTGCAAGAGCTGCGCCAATTGCGCCAAACTTCGCCGAAACGGTTCTCTTGCTACATGGTGCGCCAAGGCGCCCAATCCCTGCTCATTTGCGCCAATTCTTGTTTCTGGTTCGCGGAGGTACCGCTAATGCACTGTAGTGCGTCAAATACCGGGAATTTAGGAAAAAGAAGCATGAAAATTTTGTTCACGGAACGCGTTCTTTCCGAGACACGGAAAAAAAATACGGAGGGGGGAAACTTTAATTTTTTTTTTCACTTCTCACCATCTACCACAATCGCGTTATGTCGTGACCTTAAAAAGTAGTTCTACTACCTTGAAGTATTAAGTCCTATACTGTTATTGGTTAACCGGCGGGCTATCAAAGTCCCTGAATGAATATGCCGAATTTTCCGATTTCGGAGACCGTTTTTTCTCCTGCGGGTTATATACTGAAAATTACGGTAATTTCGCGACTGCCAACCTGCGTTCAAAGACGGCATACATCGAAAAGAGGATTGGTTTACTCGTTTAAATTACCGACATTTTTCGAAGATCATTGGAAAAAAATGGGATCTGTTAAAACTCCAGCTAAAATATTCATAGTTTTGTCATCTAGTCACTATGCGGTCCTGTGATTATCGTCGGCAGTTGCCGATCGTGGCAATTTCACATTGCGAAAATCCGGATTTGGTGAACACAGGGGCGGCTCGAGGAAAACAATTTTTACCCATGCGAAATCTGTTTTCGGCGCTACTGACGGCGTTTTTTTTGGTAAACAAAAGCTTTTTTCACCCTTTCAATTCCATTTGCCACCCCTCCTATAGCGGCGCCCAATATGGCCGCACGGTCCGCCACTGCATTGGTGGGGGAGGGGCATGCTCTTAACAATAGTCAAAGGAAGGAGTTTGTACTGGCAGCATGTGCTCATTTTACATGACTTCTGTGAGATACCTTTTTTATATTAATGTCCTACCTTTCCAAAACATGTTGGAGAGAATGAAACGTTTGCACTCCCTCTTGTGCATTGCTGGGATGGTACATTACTCCCTCACGTATTGCTGGGATGTTGCTCAACATTGTATCACCAAGAGAACTATTAATTATGAGTGATGAATGGGTTGCACTATTATGCAAATAATTACAAGTGAAATCAGTTCAGAGAATAGATAGATATCTGGGCAGACATATTCAAACTTTATAACCTTGAAAGCAGCCCAAAGTTCAAAATTTTGCCAGTTTTGGTGAAGGCTTTTTTATCTTTAGCACATGGTAACGCAGACAGTGAAAGAGAGTTCATGGTTAACAAATAAATAAAAGTCTGTTCGAACATTGAAAAATCTGTCCGTCTAATGCTGTAATGGAATAAGACATATAAAATCTTATGTTCAAGGCCATGAAATATTTGAATAAAATTGTCATTGAGATGCTGAACTTCTGAAAGCGACTCGTGATTCGTAATCTATTAACATGCTATTAGGTTGAGAAATTGTTTAAGTAAATAAGATATTTATATTTTTCTCGTTTTTTGCATTTTGCTTTTAAATTTAATAATTCCTTTAAATTTTGTGAGAAGCTAATTTTTTTTCACGGAAACCCTTATTATATTCTGCACTCACTTTTTTGCTATATCAGGATGAATAAGATTTTGGTGTTCAAGCAGCAGAAATTCTTGTTGCCTAGGTTTTTAGTATGCATGTTGCTTAATTTGAAAAGAGTCTCATAATTTTTATTCGTCATTTCAGTAATGCATGTTTTAGTAGTGACAGATAAGATAATTCAGAAAAAATTTAAATGGATTTTAATTTGTGAAGGAAATTTATTTAGAATTATTTGTTTCAACCATTTTTGGCAAAACTTTTGGCATTTCACAGAAAAATTACTCCTTATATTGCAGATATAGTTCGTTTTTAGTTCTGTTCCATTTTCAGAATTTCTGCTCCAAAAATGAAATTTGCTGCTCCGAAATAGATGAGGGGCGCTTGCACCCCTGTTATATTATTGATTATGATATTATTCATTATGATATTGCTAGTATTTGCTGAACATTTTGTAGGCAGTTGCTGGAAGAAAAGAGACTTCAAAATATCAGCACTCACCCATTGCCCATCTTTGCTTCACATTTCCAGAAAAAGGCGTGATGGCTTCCGATCACCCAGTTGCAATCCAGAAATTAGGTCGTGCAACCGCTGTTCCTCCGAATCTGCATACTGTGTGCACAAACAGTGTTTTAGGTCATTCATTATGCAGAATTGTCAAACATGGTTAATGCGATAAATGAGTCATCGTTGTGTTCACCTTATGTATTTAAGTAAAGCTGACATTACAAGACTAACAATAATTTTTATAATATACTTCACGTTTACTTAAATTATTTTTCATGGTAAAATGCGCATTTATTGTGTAGATGCTTCGTGGTCAAATAAAAATAATAGTGATCAGATAATATTAAAAATTGTCATTGCTTCTGTAATGTTGGCTTCTTTTACATACATTGAAGTGTGTGGGAAAAACAAATGCAGCAGCAGATTAACAATGATTTTTATATTTGTGTACAACTATATTTTGGTCAATTGAGAGCTTTTCACATATTTTGTGTGAAAAATTCAATTTTCTCTCAATTTTTAATCTAAGAAAAATTGTCAAATCTATAAGTTCCTATTAAATAAAAATGAAGTATATATGGACCATCGATCATTATATTTATGGATTGAAAATTTGAGAATTATGCATAATCACTGATAAATGTTATTGATGTAGCAAAATTTGTATCAAACTTTATAGAGATCCGATATTTTATCACTATTACCAACATATATGTGCGATGCCTATTACAACATAGGGGTACACAGAATTTTCTCAAGGAGACGATGACGTCACTCTCATCCTTGTATAAGTCGCCATCTGATGGCAACGTCAGCAGTTGTGAGCTTGGCCTTAGTCTGGTCCGGCCGTCCATGTACGGTCCCTTCCAGTGTACACGAGCTCCAAGGAAAGATTGAGAAATTTGGTGCCTCTGTAGTCTAGTGGTCTAGAGCATTCACCCGGAAAGTGAAAGGACGTGTGTTCGATTCCCCGCAGGGGCAGTTGAATTTTCTCTCTTTCCGAAATATATCTTCTATCTTTTGTACTAGGTATTTTTTTCTGGAGGACTTGAGAAATCAATATTTTAGGAAAAAAAGTTTCCTAATTTTTGCCAAAATAATTTCAACCTTTCGGTCCGTCATAGGCGGAGATTGACTTGTAAGTTTGGGGGGGGGGCACGATGATGATGTCAATTCGTATATGCATATATACATTAGATCAGTCAACCTCACCTTTCACGCTAGATCCCCCCCCCCTCCAGCCATATCTCCGCCCATGCTGTCGAGAAAATATTTATTTATGAGTGATGTGAAGCGCTTGTACAAGGTTCTTTAAAGAAATAAAGAAAAAAAAAATGAGTAGCAAGTGTGTGTACTTTTAATTACTTGTGGCTGAAAAATCCCTTCTATCAAGATTGGTCGCTGAGTGTGCCAGACGAAAATGCTGCCAAATGCGAGCTGTGCTTCAATGGGTGAATCGGCGCTGAAATCCATTGAGCTTATATTACTGGAGGGAGTATGACGCAGTGCCATAACTAGGATTTTTGTATTGTCTTGCCACCCCCACCAATTCGGAATTCGATAATTTTATAACGGTGTTCACCTAAAAATTGCCACCAGGAGCAGTCCCCCCCTCCTTAATACACGTTGATGTCGTCTTACCCTGTAGTACCGGTGCTGGTATGACGTCAGTGGCCTACATCATTCCTTGGAAGATCACGTGACGCGTTGAATGTCGGCGCATCTCCGTTATTTTCTAACGGCATCCATAGTTGTTTATAAAAGAAATAATTTCAGTATCGATGATATTATTCCAAAATTAATGAAAGAGATACTGTATATACTCGTGTATAAGCCGAGTTTTTTTGTGGAAAAATTCGTTCCTCAAGTAGGGGGGTCGGCTTATACTCGGGTCAGTTTTTGATGAAAAAATATATTGATCCCTGAAATCAGTAGTCATTTTTGTAGCAGCAGAGTTCAGGAAACCGACATTATTGGTATGGGATATGTTCAAATCCCACAGAACCGATAATGTCAACCGAGGCAAAGATATTGAAAACATCATTGGCTTTGATACGAGGTGGGCTAACGTCGATTGTACAGTCTTTAGATGTGAACATCAACAAGTCTTTCAAAGACTATTTGAGGAATTTGTGGATCGAATGGATGAGTTCCGAAGAAACTACAAAAAGTGGTGCCTTGAAGAAACCTGACATTGACGTAGTGTGCAAATGGGTACATGAGGCGTGGAATTCTGTGTTTCCGCTGAAATTATCATCCGATACTTCAAAAAGTGTTGCATCAGCAATGCGATGGACGGAACTGAAGATGATATCTTCTTTGAAAGTGCCAATGGCGATGAGGATAAAAACGAAGATGCCGCACCGCCTGTGATGATCTGATGGATTACGATGAGCTTGCAGACTCAGAAGGAACGGATTAAAAAGTTGGAACCATTTTCTATTGTAAATATCCGCAAGCTATTCATTTTGCATGAAAATATAAGAAATTTTTTTCTCTAAATGCACAGATTTTTTGGGGGTCGGCTTCTACACGGGTTTTCAATTTATTGCGGTTTTTGTGGTCCTGAAGTAGGGGAGTCGGCTTATACACGAGTATATACAGTAATTCCAAAATTAATGAAAGAGATAGTTCCAGAATTAATGAAAGAGATAGTTCCAGAATTAATGAAAGAGATAGTTCCAGAATTAATGAAAGAGATAGCTCCATGAATTAATGAAAGAGATAGCTCCATGAATTAATGAAAGGAAAAATTACAGAATTAAAGAAAAATTAAAGAATTAATGAAAGATAATTTCAAAATTAATGAGAGAATTCCAAAATTAATGAAAGACAACTTCAGCATTGATAAAAGATAATTCCAAAATTGATAAATCAATAATTCCAAAATTTTCGAGCAGCCTTTCGAACGTCTTCTCCCTTTGCGTTCTGCTTTCTGAGTCTATCTTGAATCTCGTTCTTCTCTTATCACAATCGCGTGCCACGCGAACCTTGCATGCGTTAACCAAGCCTTTTCAAATTCTACCCTTCGTAACAATATATATGTGTATGTGGCCTCCTTTATTCATTAGATGTGAAATAAAGTAGGTAGAAATGTAATCTCTGAAAGTTTTAATCAAAATTAAATATGCGCCTATTCATGTGAAAAATATGTATTTGTAAAAAAAAGTCCATTTTTTAAGTTTTACCTTGAAAAGTGCTTGAGCAGTCCTTGAATTTTTTTTCATTGAAAGAGTACAAACCATGGGAGAGAATATTCTTGGAGAACGAGAATATTCTCCTGGATGTGATTATTGCAGAATAATCAAATATTAATTTTTCTTTTAAATAATTTAAATTTTTCACTAATTTTGTTTATATTGTGAAATATAAATCAGTTTTCATTGCCTGAAACATTTACAACAAAACAATTTTTGGTATAATCACCCCCAATGGCAACTTTTACTTCGAGTTCTCCAGGTCATGATGAGAGGTTTTAAAATTTTGGTTACGGAGATTTTAGAAACCTTTAGATTAAAACCTTAAAAAAATATTTTAAAATTAAATTTTCAGAAATAAGTTCAAAACGAAAGAAATTAAACCAAAGTTGAATTGATAAAGGAAGCTATTATATAATCACCTTCATTCTAAGATACAGAACTGTTGTTTTTTCAATGTGCATACACTTAAATTCTGTATCACTCACATTTCTTTGCAAGTTATGCAATGCAGCCATGTTGGTTTCATTTTCTTGCTTTCAAACTTTAATATTGTGGGCTACAAACTTCAATATTCCCATCTTGACGGGAAGAGAGGCAGACATTCTCCAGAGAATATTCTCTCAAAGGACTACTATAAATTACTTGAGAATAATTATTTTTGATAACAATATTCTCAAGTTATTTATAGAGTTTATTTATTATAGTACATGTTATTACATATATACTTGATAATACTCTCTGGAAAGATTCCAGTAACTGAAGAATGTTCTCATCGAGGAGAATATTCTCTGGAAGGACTATTATTAATAACTTAAGAATAATTATTATTTTCTATAAGAATATTCCCCAGTAATTTATGAAAGTAGTCCTTCTAGAGAATATTCTCAAGGATATTATATGCAACTATATATAGAGTAAAACCTTGATAAGTCGTCACCTCAAGTTATCGAAAAATTATGGTTGCTTAAGCGGAGTGACGACTTAAACGGAGTGCCGTCAGTTTTAATGTGTAATGTTGTGAAAATAGTATAAATTTAAAGTAGTTTTATAAGGGGACATCGTGTAGGAGGTGCGTCTCTTTTCCGTGAGGTGGCGGAATATCCCCAATCCCTTGATATAGGAGGGATGTACAATTAAAGCACGAAACTACGGAGCTTAACGAAGAAGACTTTATTTCGAAGCACACTGAAAACAGACAACCGTACAGAACGGAAGCCACATTCCAACTCACGTTCTCTTCTCTTGGAAGATAGATTTTCTCTTCTCACCTTCTTTTAGCAACGCATAAACAAACAAAGCATATTATGTGCTGTAAGGCCACAGAGTTAGTAAAAATATCCATACATGGGAAAATAGATTCGTTACAATCTCCCCCTCTGGCTCCGACGACGTCTCGGCGAGGAGCCAGTAAGAGTCATCTTTCCTTTGGGAGTAGTTCCTGACGAACAGAACGGGAAGCTCCGGGCAACTGCTGACACTCCTGTCTCAGGTTGAAGTTCAGTTTTCGAGTCACACCGGTTCTGGGGACGTCGACTAGGGTTCGGATGCACTTTTGAAGGACGCCACTCTCTTGGGTTCCGGGTAACCACGGTTGTGGTCTCAGCATCTCGTAATGGAGTCAACTCCCCTTGGAGTCGGTACTGCGTTACGGGATTCAAGACGAGTTCTTGTTTCCTCCCGTTCAGGAAATCTTCAGCTTCCTGAGTAGATTCAACGTTTTCAATGATCTTATCCAAAACATCATTCCCACTTTGGGACTCGCGGAGAGTCTGTGAACTCTTCTCCACTACAATGAAGTTCAACAGCTCACACTGCTTGGCTCCTTTACCAATCAGGCTGGATAGCTTATCAGCGTGGCTACCTGGACAGTTACGGGCAATATGACCACGATTTTTACACTGGTAACACACTATCTGATCCCAACATCTTCGGGCAACGTGTCCACGTCGACCGCAATTATAGCAAGCATGCCTTCCTCGCAAGGTCGAGCGAGAATTTGAAGCACGACACTTTTCGTAGCCTTCTCCAGGGCCACCTTTACAGCGGTATACCCCGTCATTACCACTCTTGTTGATCTGGTGCTTGAGGAAAGGTCTTCCTCCCCCTAACTTGGAGCATCTATGGGATTCTTCTGAGAAGGAATAAAGTTCTCGCTGCTCGATGAAAGGTATCGGGCCTCCCCCTGGCTTGAAGCATCGCTTGAACTCCGGCGGGAATGAGTCAAGTTCTCGTTGCTGAGAAGTAAGGTGGGTACCTTTATCTTCACGAAGTCGACACGAGGGTGACTCAGCAGGTAGTGCCAGGAGGGCACTGCTTTCAGATGGGCCTTCGACGAACGGATGTCGCTTCTCAGGAGCTTCAGAGAAGTACCACTTTCCTTGCTGAACATCCAGGACGATTCCAGCATCACTGAGAAAGTCGGTACCGAGAAGGGTTTGGTTTTCTCTGGCCTGTGGTAGCACCATCATCTCGGTGGGAACCACTTTACCTTGGACGTTAATGTCCTCAGTCGTAGTTAGGACTTCGGCTCTACGAGCATATCCATCGGCTAGTCTCATAACGATAGTCTTGCTGTAAAAGGGCAAACCATGTTCTTGTAGGAGATGATATAGCTTCTCCCCTGCCATTGAATGTGTGGCACCCGTGTCAGCACACACTGCTCCGCGCCTGTTACAAATAATCACTTCGATAGCATTTTTTTGACGTCTCTCAGTTGAGAAACTGTAAAAGTCCAACTCGTCGACACTAACTTCTGGGGTGTTCGTGGCAGGATTGCACGTTCGACATCGGGACTTGACGACACCAGGTTCTCCGCACCCGTAACATCTTAGGATATGACTGCTACTGGCATCTTTCGATTCCATATTAGGATGGGATGATAAACTATATAAGTCCAAAGCGTTGACACTGGGTCCTGGTCTATCCGTTGGAGGATTACACGTGGTTCCCCACAACCATAACATCTTATGACATGATGACGTCCTGCATCTTCCGATTCCGGATTCGCACGTTGATTAGAATGAAAGTCTCTTTGTCGCACTGGGGACCTAAGGGGTTCATGTTGCTTTGACTGCAACTTCTTCCTCTCACATTGGATCTCGCTCTTTTTGTTTCGAAGGTTATCATAAGCATCAAGCTTCTCCACGATTTCATCAGGGGTAGTCCACTCACTCCAAACATCCAGAAAATGTTCTTTTACTTCGGGTGGAATCCTCTTCTTCATCTGATCCGAAATCATCAGATCTTTCAGCTCGTCAAAGTTGCTAATGTTCAGTTCGGACAGCCAGCCTTCGAAATAACTTTGGATCTCAAAATGATAGTCCTTCCAGGTACTTCCAGGTGCTTTTCTGTGAGTAGAAAAGAGCTGCCGGAACCTTTCCGCACTCAGCTTGAAACGGCGTAAGAGTACTTCCCGGATGTGGTCGTAATCATGGGCCTTATCTTCAGGTTCTCGAGCAATGAGTTTAGCAACTTCATTCGGCAAAACTCCCAGCAGATACGCAACCCAGTTCACCTTCTCCACTTTCAAGAATTTTAGCTGTCTTTCAAACAACTTTAGGAATAGCGACATATCATCTTCACTCGGATTGAAATTCGGGATCAACCTCTTCACGTCGAACTTGGGCTGATCGATGAGAGCGACGGATGGCTCTTCTGCCGGTTGCGAGAATCGTTGAAACTCAAGCTGCAACCGCATCCTTATTCTTTGTGATTGTTCCTTTTCTTCGTCTATTCTAGCTCTTTCCTCAGCTATTCTAGCTCGTTCTTCTCGTTTCAAGTTCAAACGAACGTTCTCGTTCCTTTTCTTCGGCGATCCTAGATTGTTCCTTTTCTTCGTCTATTCTAGCTCTTTCCTCAGCTATTCTAGCTCGTTCTTCTTCTCTTTCCTCAGCTATTCTAGCTCGTTCTTCTTCTCTTTCCTCAGCTATTCTAGCTCGTTCTTCTTCTCTCTCTCTTTCTCCGATAATAGTAGCCAGCAGGGATTTCACGAATTCTTCCTCATAACCGGAGGACTTTGTTATTATGTGCTTGAGATCTACTACACGCGAATCATTCGGAACTTCCTCTCCTAATTCTAGAGCGAGTAGGATCAAATCACGTTTCTTACCTTTGGCCAAGTACGCCATTTCGATTTTAGGAGCTATCAGGAACCTCACAGTTGAGATCGAACGTCCGTTTCGTACTGCCTTGAGTTCGAGCCACGACGTTGGGCGCCAGTTTTATAAGGGGACATCGTGTAGGAGGTGCGTCTCTTTTCCGTGAGGTGGCGGAATATCCCCGATCCCTTGATATAGGAGGGATGTCCAATTAAAGCACGAAACTACGGAGCTTAACGAAGAAGACTTTATTTCGAAGCACACTGAAAACAGACAACCGTACAGAACGGAAGCCACATTCCAACTCACGTTCTCTTCTCTTGGAAGATAGATTTTCTCTTCTCACCTTCTTTTAGCAACGCATAAACAAACAAAGCATATTATGTGCTGTAAGGCCACAGAGTTAGTAAAAATATCCATACATGGGAAAATAGATTCGTTACAATATGACATTTATTAAAGTATGAATCAAAATAACAATATTAATAAAATTTACGATGCGAAAGAAAAAATAATAGCAATTTTTTGTCTTTATCTCTTATTACTTAAATTATTGTGGTAAAATGCACTGTACACTTTGATTTATACTAGCAATTTTTAATTTAGACTAACAGTGCAACTGTTAGAATAGGTAGCTTTTCTTTATAATAGAAACTCTCTATTGCACACTAAAATTAAATTTGATGTATATGTAAAATTAATGTTTTAATTCTTCACCAGTAGTTCCTGATACAACTACAAAGTAATCTCGAACACTTTTGACTTTGTGGAGGGGCCCCGGGCAGGGAAAAGTAAACAGAAGACCTCAACTTGGGAAAGAATGACTGATTTTTTTCAACAAAGATATTTTCTTTAAATTTCAAGCCCTAAATTAGTAGAGTCCATGCTTTCTATGATAATTTATTATCCGTAGCCGCGTTGCACTTTGACTTTAACTTAATTTGATTCTTCGATTTACATAATTTTTTATCTCCTTGCACAATATGTAATCTTTGGCGTATCAATAAATTTTGGTTTTGCCGGAGATACCCTGGTTCCCCCCCCCCCCCAGGGTGAAGTGCTTACGTTGCTTCTTGCGACAGAGCCTGGGCTGTGCAGTCCCGACAGCTTCTCCAGTGGAGCCCATGCAGAAATGGGATCTAGCTTAAACAGTCCCCCAAAAACATTAGTTGGCAAATGAACTTCCCCAGAGTAACTTTCGTTACTTAAACTGTTCCGAGAGATATAGATGGCTTTTTTCTCAGCCAGAGATATCAAGGAAACTGTTATTTTCTGGATTATGCAAGAGGGCCTGGGTTCGAGTCCCGGCGGAGACGTGATGACTTTTCTTTCCGAGATCACCTCAGCATAATATCCGGAAAATAACAGTTTCCTTAAACTGTTCCGTTTGGGTGTATAGGGTTTTATGGTGATTTTTAAGCATATGGCAATGCTGTTAACAAGCTCTTTTTTTAATGGGAGCCAGGGTTGGTAAAAAAACCAAAAAACCGGGTTTTTTTGTTTTAAATAATATTAACATTAAAAACAATGAAATTTCTGAAAAATCATTCAAACTTCCAATAATTAACTGAAATAAAATGTTTATTAATGTAATTAACACTATTCCAATGCTAATTAATCAATAAATATTTATTACATTTTAACAAAAACCAACTTTTGCAATTTAATTATTTTTTGCTTCACTCAATGGATTACTGTGTATTTGAAAATTCTTTTAATGTTCTTATTAATCATATAATGTATAAAGGTTTTTCTCCAGTTACTTTCAGTATACTTATTTAGGAAGCTGTTTTGCAAAAAGTAATAAAAATTAGGTGAATATACTGTATTTAATGAAGCATAAATAATGCAGATTAATTAGCAATGAATTACGATATACAGGGTGATTATAACTAAGGTTCTGATTTCAAAACACTAAAAAAAGAACGATTGTCAGAATGACTTGAAAATTGACATGAATATTCCTGAAAAAATGCAATTTTATTTGATAAAGGGGAAAAAATACTTAAAAATGTAAAATTAATGACATCATCCAACATGTGGGAAATTTGCTCGCAGAATGGAAACGATAGCCAGTCATGGCATAATGATACTTTAATTATAGCATTTCACGATTTCATAATTCATGGAAACATCACAAAAAATGAAGTAATTAAACAAATAACTACAACTTACTTAAGAAATGTTGAATATGTTGTCCACCACATGTTCTGGCTACGAGGTTGAAAGCACAAAAATTCTTGTTCAACAACAGAATCGGAGTATGCCATGGTCATAATGTGGATGTGCTTGCAATTCAGCTTTATTAAACCAAACGTGCCCCCCCCCCCGTTAATATTCCTGAGGAACTTCTAACATATAAGGAATGTGCTGGAGCTGGAGATTGCAATTCACCAAAGTTTGCAATCTGACCACTGTTTATAACATTTTGAGGTACCCCCACAGCCAGAAGTTGCAAGGGTTAAGGTGCATCCTGTCAAAATGGGTCTTCAGCTGCTGCTTTGCTGGTATTGCAATGTGCATCTTGATAGAAGTTCTATCCACACACTGATGCTGTGGAAGTGCCGAAATGATGTGGTTGACAAAATAGATTATACTGCTGGCCATGTACAGCATCATCTACTTGCACATTTTGCACTTTTTTCTTTTGCGAAAGACACTTCCATTGCTTCAGGAGTATCCATGCAAATTTTCAAGTTATTCTGATCACTACTTATTGTATAGTTTTGGAACTTAAATTATAATCACCCTGTATATAGCTGATAATTTTTCATAAATCTGTTACTACTATACAGTAGAACCTTGATTAACTGGGCTTAACAGTGTGTGTGTGAAAGTATAAAAAAAACAACTATTGAATGCCAAGACTGGGAGATATACAGTAGGAGATGTGCTACTTCTTATGGGAAAGAAAATGAAAATGTATGTGAGGTAATGTAACTACTAGTACACTAGTCTTTGTCCTTTCAGGACAGCTGGTGTCTTTATTGGATTATAGGACCACATGCCCCTAGCATGATGGTGTCACTACTGTAGCTGCTTCTTTGTGAAGGGAAAAGAAACCCTGTGAGATAATACACCACTACATTTAGATGTGTGATGCAATCCTTATTCATGAATTTGCTAAAGATAGAGCATCAGAATGTAAACAAAGGTTAGAAAATGTTGTAAGAATGAGAAATTTTGGCTTTTATATATAACTTTAATATAACTTGAATAACTAAGATACTTCATATGAAAAATATATATATATTCTGGCCACTTTTATGAGACTTTTGAAAAAAACCACTTATAAAATCTTATGTCATTTAAAGATATACCATCAGAATGTATCCCAAGGATATAAAATGTGGTAAAAATGAAACATTTTGGCTAATAATGAACCAATATGATATTTTTCAAGGAAAAAAAATGATATTTAGGCAACTTTTATTTGATTTTTTGAAAAAAAACCACGGTTAAAACCAAACAACCTGGGAGCCGTAAAAATAGTCTGTTCTTCTTTCTCCAACTTTTTCATAGTGACGAGTTAACCGGAATTAGTGACAAGTAAACGAGGGTTTAATAACATTGTGGTCTATGAGAGCTGGAAGGGCCTGAAGAAAAATGACGACTTGAGCTGAGTGACGACTTAACGAGGTTTTACTGTATATATATTATAAATAACAGGAGAATATTCTTATCAAGAATTTATTCTCAAGTTATTTATAATAGTAGTCCTACCAGTCCTTGATGAGAATATTCTCCAAAAGATTATTCTCGAGAATTTTACACCTCCGCTCCCATTGCAGTATTTATACTTTTATAAATTGATTCCTCTACTTACTAATAAACAATTGTCTTCCCCTTAATTTATTAATGACATCAAATAGATACAATAACACTAAATATTCCCTTAATATATAAAACAGCGAGGAAAAACCATTTTACACACCTTATTCCGAAATTTTATAACAAACTACCACATATTTTTTCCCCTTTCCATACCTTACAGAAAAAATGTTAATAAAATTATCTTTTCTCTCTCAATAGCTGACATAAACGATCATTTTTGAAAAAGGAAAGAAAAAAAAAACTTCTCTTATCAGTCAGTGCTAAATCCAATTGCATCAATGTCTAAGTACTGCTGTTTGTCTCCAATTGTCGAAGTCGCTAAACAGTTCTCACATCACTCTAGCATTTCATATTCATTTGTAATGTATCCCAAAGCAGAATGTTTAGCACTGTTCTGAGACGAGCCGTCCTGACTGGTAATGTTCTGCGGTAAAAATCCCCATACATGTAATAGTTGTTTTTTGCACTTTTTTTTCCAAATTGTTCTGTGACGTACGCAGATTTTGGCACATTCTGCTTTGGGGATAATGTATATGAGAAAGTATACTCCCCCCCCCCCACTCTTTTTTGTTTATCTGTTTGTTCTGTCCTTGAAATTGAATTGTAATTACTCATCGATGTTTCGTGTTCATCAGTACAGATCCATGGGATCTCTTGATGAATTTGTTTCTCGCATTATTATGTACCATTTCATCATGTTAAATAAAGTGGTTTTTTTTTTAAAAAAGCCCTTCAATCGCGGTTTCCAGCTGTCCCCCCCCCCCCCCCAAAAAAAAATAATTCTTCTGTTTTATTTTCACAAAAAATTCAATCTGAGTACATCTGTTTTCACTCTTTATTTTTAACTGATTTGTGATTGCTCCACATATTTTATTTCCCAGCATCTTTAACAGATTTTTGGTCTCTCGTTTTGCTTCCGAGTTTTCTATTATTCATTTCTACTATTTCTCTTTGTTTCATTTCCTTTTACGCCATTCGTCAGCATGTTTGGTGTTCAATCGTAAATGTTTTCCAGCTGCACATTAATTAAAATTACTTTGTCTAGACCATGGTCATGGTTGGTTTAAGTGGTATTTGATTTAAGATTCCAGCAAAGCTTATTTAGGCAGGTCAACAAAATTCACAAAACTTTTCTTTGGGTATTTGGTACATTCTGATAATGAAAATAATATGGTAACCAGCTAGCATCCCTCACAACTTAGTAACCATTTTTGTCATATCTTTATCATATTCAGCATACTGGGGCTAATTGTATTTGGATCAACAGTTTATAGCTGATTCCAAAACATACAGTTCCAGAGGACGGTGATCGCCCCTTCTAAGATTAGACTACTATGAGAAACATTGATCTGTATCATAAAATACAAACTGGTCTAATGCTATGAAACCTATGAAATAAATGGTCCTGCACCTGTCTTTTTTTAGTCATCCGATACAGGCTACAGTGCTTTGGGATAGAGCAGTTATATAGACAGCTAGGGTCTTCCGCATCTGGTAATGTGGTTTGCCTAGGTCATTATTTTCTTTGGACAACTGGGTCACAATTTTTCACGGGTCCCTTTATTAAAAAAAGATATAATAGCTCATGTGCGATCATGTGAAAGAGCAGGGAAGGCTTGAGACAAAATTCTCACCTGTGCAAGACATCATTTTGGTGTGCCTCTGGCATATAAGCTGCATGAGTAAAATTAATTGGGGGAAACTTGCAGATTTTTGTATATGCAATGAGTAATATGGTGAGAAATAACATAGGCAGTTTAGTCATTAAAGCTCTTATCCTGGGCTTTATATTCGCTTCATAAACTTACACATATTTATTGTGTACTATCTGAGCATTGTTCCAGCTAGATGGAATGAATCAGAAATTGCAGTGGTTTCTGCAAATTATTCTATGCGATAGTCATAGTTTGAAATTTGCAGAAAAAATTTTCATTCTCATTTAGATAGATGGCAACAAGTGTAACACTTACATGAGTTATCTTTTCGTTCCTTTGAAACCAACCATAACCATGGTTTTGACAAAGTAATTTTAATTAATGCTCATCTGGAAACTATTTTCCATTAAATACTAAACATGCTGGCGAATAACGTAAAAAGAAATGGCTTATCAAGAGAATGAATAGTAGAAAATGAATGATAGAAAACTTAGAAGTAAAACAAGAGACTGGAAAATCTATTAAAGGTGCTGGAAAATGAAATACGGGGAGCAATCGCAAATCAGTTAAAAATAGGGAGTGAAAACAGATGCACTTGGATTGAATTTTTTGAGAAAGTAGAATCATTCTCTTGAATTTCTAATATATACTTTAATCATTATTTTGTAGTTTAAATCAAAAATAATTTAATTCTGTAGTATTTAATCACTCTATTAAATTTCTGTGAATTTCGAATAAATATTCTAAGAATGACCCAGGAAAAGTCATCTCAAAGTATGTTGAATCAAACTGAGACAATGATCAAGAGCAAACTCAAAAAGCAACACTTATCGCTTTAAATATGAAATGGGTAAATTCTGGTAAAAGCAAGATCAAACATAAATTCAAAAATGTTTGAAACTGAAGAGAACAATTGCATTACTTTTTAGACTTGCATCAGCGACAAAAACAAGGAAAATAATTATTTCTAATGAGTTTCAAGCCTCTCCTTTATAGTGATTTTTTTTAAAATTAGTAATTACCAAGTCTACAAGCCAAATCTAAAAACACTCATTTTCAAATTATTTTTGAAATCTTAAATACCATATGTTAGCCTCTAATTTGTTGATATTGTAGAAAATGTAAAGATGTATAGGAATATCAAGATGTTTTAGACGGCAACGGGTCTATCATCATGAATACTTTTAACATCTTTTCGCAACTACGAAGGAAGCGTGAGCGCCTGCTGAATAGGATTCGGTTCCTGTTGAAATGTAAGTCATCGGGGATCACCCCGAAATTTTTGAATCTGTCCTGCTCGTTAGAGAGAACCCCCCATGTAAACAAAGGCCTGTATCGCAGTAAAATTATTATACTTCGTTGCCTCATCCAAGATCTCAGGAGTGCACTAGCCTCCGTCGAAGAACGCTTGTATTTGTCTCACGCGGAATTAGCTCAACGCGAGGGCTTTCACCGTGCTTCGCCATTATCCCCTAGCTTAGAGCAAAATTCATACTGGCGAACTGTGAAGGAGTCCAAACGTCATCAGGACACCCTCAACAAGAAATTTTCCAAATTACAATCTAATATTGTTTCCTTGTCTGCACCCCCATTTGTTAATAAAGCTAAAATACTTAATTTAACTGGAAACCAATTGACAGAAATGCAAACTAAAGCCTTGGAACTGGGAATTAATTTCTGCGACAAACCTAAATTTAACCCAATCAATTTCATTGCCCCTATAGAGAAGTCAGTTTCACGCAGTAAGATTCTACCTGAACAAAAAGACACCATGAGACATCTCATATCCAACATTTTGGTGGATAATGAGCGAAAGAACAACAAGAAGGTCACCGTAGGCTACTCACCGGACGAACGTCGAAGCATCAAACAACTGCAAAATGATAATAATATCGTAATATCTAGAGCAGATAAAGGTGGGCAAATTGTGATAATGCCTAAAGAGCAATATTCGGATTTGATGACATCACATATTTTGAGTGGTCCTTATAAAGAATTAAAGAAAGATCCATCTGATTCTCACGTGAGAAAATTGAAAGAAGTGGTAAAAACCAGTGTCTCTCTTCCCGAGCATGCAAAAAAGAGCGTAATTCCATCAAACGCCATTTCGTCACGGATCTATGGCCTACCCAAAGTGCACAAACCAACACTATCTCTCCGTCCCGTAGTCTCTAACATTGGTACAGCGTCATACAAGCTCGCTAAATTCCTTGTCCCAATTCTCTCTCCACTCACTAAGTCAAATAATAATACAGTTAGAAATTCATCCATCTTTGCTCAAATAATACGTACAACTGAACCCAAACAGCTCAACATGGTGTCTTTCGACGTAGTGTCAATGTTTACGAACATTCCCATAGGTGGTAGTATCAGTTGTCTAGAAAGACGACTTAAAACCCACAATTTTTCACAACCTGAAGTAGAAGAAATTTGCAATCTCACCTTCACATGTATCTCACAAACAGCCTTCAGTTTCGATGACAAGTTTTACACCCAGACAGATGGTCTAGCAATGGGCAATCCCATCTCGCCGATTTTGTGTGATATATATATGGACGACTTTGAGAGTAAGCTATTGAACGTTGTGCCCTTCTCATTTTATCGAAGATACGTGGACGATACTTTTGTGCTTTGGGACGGCTCTAAAGATGACTTGGAACAATTATTACTCATTATGAATGACATAGACCCTCATGTTCAGTTCACAGCCGAATTCGAAACTAACAATGAACTCTCTTTCTTGGACGTATTAGTAACGAAACGGAAATCACAGTTCCAAACCTCGGTCTATCGTAAGCCTTTCGCAGTCTCATTACCACCTCATTTCAGATCTTGCCATCCTATGCAACAGAAACTTTCGTCTTTTCGCACCTTTGTAGAGAGAGCATTTAACATCTGTTCAGATCGGAACACTTTAGACCATGAACTTGAAACCATCAGAGCAATTGCGATAGACAGGGGGTTCAACACCAAGATCGTTGACGAATTAAGTAGAAAATTCTTGAAACCGGCACGAGGAACCACTCTAGAAAATATTACAGAGAGACCACTCAGAGAAAGTGTAGTCATACCCTACAATCCAGTGCTCTCACTGAAGATCAAACCGATTCTTAAAAAGTTTAATCTAACAACCATAGATGTACCCACTAAAAACTTTGGTTTCATGCCCCCTAAGGATGCTATACCGGAGAATAAACAATGGGGCATTTATTACATTCCATGTGGTGATTGCTCTGTTGGTTATATAGGACAGACAAGGAGACCCATAAAAGCAAGATTAAATGAACACGCTCGCTGTGTTAAGAATCAGGAATGTGAAAAATCTACCATCGCCGCTCACTGTTGGCAAGAAGGCCACAAATTCAAATTTCAAGAAGCGAGAGTTTTTCACAAAGTCAAGTCCACAGTTGATCTAGATTTCTACGAAGGCACATATATTCGGGCCTTCAAAAATATACTAGTGAACGATAATAAATCTACACCCCCGATCGCAACACCATGGCTTAAATTCATTTTGAGCGGGAATTACAAGAAAATTCGAATGGACCAATCGGATAGCACTATTCCGCAAAGGTCCAATCAGGACGCTGCATTAGTATCTCACGCAGGCTCACAGCTTCATTCTGACCACGACGTTTGAAGTGAACAGACGTACTTCTTCCGCTGAGCAACCGAGCGTGAAGATTTGGTATTCAACCCAAATAGGGAAACTCGGTCAGCGAAACTAGTGGTTAAATTTTTTCCTCTGAAGACGGCACCCATTGGTGTTGAAATGCATTAGGACTTTTATTATTTTTTGTGTATTTGCCTTATTCGTTGGTGTCTTCTAAATATCAAGAAGTGTCTCGAAGTTTTTTTATGATTTAAAAATTAAAAAAAAATTTCTAGAATAAATGTATTTTGTACCTTGTGGGGGTTCTTCTGAGCTGAGATAACACTGTTTTTTGAAGTAAAAAGTAATCCTGTATGCTACAGCATATATGCATATAAAAATGGTGTATTTTATTTTCTGCCAAAATTTTAAAGTGCTACGAAACTGATAAATGCTGCTGCAAAAACATTTTTGCTGCTACGGACTAATTTTTCCTGCTGTAAAAATCAAATTTTCATTTTCTACCCCTGCGATAATTAATCAGACTTTTCAAGTAACAGTAGAAATTTGATTCCCCCATTCTATGGAAATGAAATATTTTTAAATTCATTAGAACTTGAGTTTCTTAAAATTTCAATAGATAATACAATTAATTGAAGTATATAAGAGGTGTGAATCTCAATGGTACAACATTTTTAAATGCAATTATAATTTGGGAATTACATTTTTTTTTTCCTGTTTTTTGTTGGTGTTCCTGCTTTTTTTTTTTTTTTTTTTTTTTTTTTTTCAAATTTTCACTTCTAGGCCTGCATGCATTCAACTACTGTATGGGAGTCATTTAGATAACTGAAACAAAGGCGATTTTTTTCACTATATATTGCCTCTCATTGAGGCTTGGCTTATAAAATTCTGAACAATTATAGAGGGAATGTTCCATTTTGCATACAGGACATGTTTTCCCGTAGTTAGAGCAAATGTTTTCAATTTATTTATAGGTGCATTGTATGTGTGTGAAGCTCACGAATGGACATGGTTCACTTGATACCTTCCGAAAATTGACATCTACTTTCAAATATCTACTTCAAAAAATAAAATAAAATTGTCCCAACTAGGAATTTCTGTACATTCTAGAGTCATTTCAAATTGTTTTTCTGTCCACTTTTCTGAGAATTGGATATTACTTCACTTGGAGCATCTATTTTAAGATTTGCTATGTTTAATGCTCTTGGATGCTTTAGAACGTTGTCTAGCAAGGCTCTCAGATCTTTAGTGAACTCTTGGGCGATTTTAGAGGATTGAAATTAGTGCATTAATATGTGTGACGTGTTGGAGGCACAACGTCTTTTGGTAGGCGAGCTCACAAGTTGAATGCAGCAATTTTTAATTAATTACATGTTTTATTTACAATTTATATGACCTTTACAAACTCAACAGCAAGAGAGTGTGGCAGGCGTGCGGATAAGCCGAATGTAAACAAAAAATAATGTTAGTTGGCTTTGACTACATAAAAATAGGCATGTTGCCACACTGACATAAATAATAATAAAAGAATGATGATAAACATAGTTAGAAAAGGGTCGCTACATGACTCCTTCCCAGTTGAGAGGATCATAGGCTCTTGATGAATTATACGTTGAAAAACACTTTCTTTCCGGAATGCAGTTTCAGGTCTTTTTGTCCTGAGGATACGGTCTTCGTTGGGGCCGAAAGTATGTCCTTTGGCTTCAGCCTGTCAACACTAGCTGCTGTGGTGGTCATAGTGACGGACTCACATCTCGGGGATACAATTTTTTTTCGTTGGAAGAGTATGAACCATGTGTAAGATGTAATGTTTAAACTAGATATTTTGTGGTTGTGGAAAAAGGAAATTCAATTTTCCCCATTTTGCTCAAAAAAACCAGTGTTTTCTACCCCAAAAAAAACACTGGTTTTTTATAAAAACTTGCCCGGGCTGGGTTTTTTACAACCCTGCTTCTATCAGACTTCTGCTTGCCCTGGCTGCTAAATATGACTGGGGTGTTCATCACTGCCTACCTCCATCCGAATTTGGATGAAAACCTGTATGTCAAGCTTCTATCTGGATCTATTTGTTGTTTTTCGAAATCTGTCTATGGTTTGAAATCTGTTCATGGTGTATGTTACTACATGATGTTCTTCTGGACCTTGAGTTCAAACACAATAACTGAAAATACACCACAAGTACACCACATGATATGTGATCAAAAAATGTCTTGGTGACTGGCAAACTGTCAACTTTACATTTAGCAGGGGATTGGTCTTGGTTGCCGACATTCCTGTTTAATTATTATTGTATTCTTCACATGACCATGTGGCAAACACAATAACATACACCACATGATATGTGATACAACCAGAGGTTTTTTTCCGTCATATTTTGAAGTTATTTTCTCACTTGGATCTCACATACCCATCACTGATAGCATCCATGGTGATTATATTTTTCTCAGTTTCTACCCTGGGATCTGGGGGGGGGGCAGTTTCTCTTGATTAAAATATTTTTTTCCAAAAATAAATTTTTATTTATTAGATCTGCGGGGTGGGGGGGGGGCGCCTCACGATTCTCCCTGATTTCTGGATCCCAAAAATTGACATGTCTGTGTGTATCATGGCAATGAAATAACAAATATATGGCATGCAAAAGTATGTTTGTCAGATTTTCGAGTTAATTGCCAGATTTTTGTGAGAAAATTTTGCAGGTGTGCAGGTCTGCCACTTGATCCAATTTGCTCTTAGTAGAAGTAGTTGTAGAAAGAGCATGGTGACTAACACCATTATCAGTCAGAGTAGAAACTGGAAAATGCATTCAGCTAAAGTTTCTAAAAAAAGAATAACTTACAAAGAAAGAAGGGGGGAAACACGGCCACATATATATGATGGGAGAACAACTGATGCCATGGTTCTGTTAGCCACATGAAAAGTAGAAATTTCAGATACAATTACGATTATATTTAAAGCTGAATCAAAAAAAAAGTATATCATAAAAGTTGAATCAGCAGATTTCATTTGCAACTGTATGAAAGCTGTGGAGATGAATGATTTCATAAACTTGCACTACTTTTATGTATACCTTGTTTATTATAGTGTTATATACTGAATATATAGTTATATAGTGACTACATACTGGGTGTTTTAAAATTTCTACCAGGATGAATCAAATGTTGCTGGGGGGAAATGGATTGTGCGATTAAGAAAAGGATTAGCTTCACGATGTTGGGAAAATTTGATCTTGGCTATTCTTGGTGAGCAGTTTATGGTTGGTGAAGAGATATGTGGTGCTGTCATCTCCATGCGTTTCCAGGTGATATATCATAATATGCATCAATTACTTGTATTGTACATTAACTCCTTGTATTGATCCAGGGCTAATACAAATACAAAGGTCACTTGACAATTTGCCTATCGAGATGATTGAAAAAATTATGCCATAAAAATATGGATGTCAAATATTTGTGTTTATTATAAAAAAAAATACACATAATGCACACTGCTTATTAAAAAAATTATGGTTGTCTTATGTAAGTATGCATGGCCCCCACAAGGGGGGAGGCTGACAGGGCTGCAGCCCTGGGGCCAGGGACGGTTCTCATAATTTTTTTTACTTTTTCACGCTATAAATTCCCTATAAAGGGACCCATGAAAAGTTTGGTCTGGGGGCCCTGCCAAAAGTCTCATCCTAGGGGCCCTGTTCCAGGATATTGGGGGGGGGGCATGTGAGTATGGGTAGCTTCTCTATTTATCCCACTATGTTCATCATGCTTCATTTATAAACATATCAATGGTGTTAGAATTCACGACCCCAAAAGTAAGCTATATTCTGATTATTCAAAACTCTATTAGAGGGAAAAACTCTGACGCCACAACCTGGAATTGTCCTGTACTACATAATACTGTCCCCTTGTCAATGCAGTTTGATGCTATGTAAAAGTTTTCATGTTTATTTTGTAGACATTTTCATCATGGATAGGGAAAACATAACCGTATTTATGCCTTCAGTTTGTATCGGAAGAAAATTACACACGCGAGTTTAAATTTGCAAACCTGTAAGTAAAAATCCTGTCAATTTTCTTAAATTACTTTTTTTGAGCTATTGAGTAGTTTTCATGTTTATTTTGTAGACATTTTCATCACGGATAGGGAAAACAGAACCATATTTATGATTCGAGTTTGAATCGTGAGAAAATTCCAAAATTCAGTTTGAATTTTAAATTTTTACACGTGTAAGGGTTTTTTCAAAATTACTTTTTTTGAGCTATTGTGTAGTTTTTGTGTTTATTTTGTAGGCATTTTCATCACGGATAGGGAAAACAGAACCAAATTTATTATTCGAGTTTGAATCGTGAAAAAATTCCAAAATTGAGTTTGAATTTTAAATTTTTACACGTGTAGGGGGGGGGGGGGTCCTGTCGGTTTTTTCAAAATTACTTTTTTCGAGCTATTGAATAGTTTTCATGTTTATTTTGTAGGCATTTTCATCACGGATGAGGAAAACAGAACCATATTTATGATTCGAGTTTGAATCGTGAGAAAATTCTAAAATTAAGTTTGAATTTTAAATTTTTTCATGTGTAAGGGGGTTCCTGTCGTTTTTTTCAAAATTACTTTTTTCGAGCTATTGAATAAATTTCATGTTTATTTTGTAGGCAATTTCATCACGGATAAGGAAAACAGAACCATATTTATGATTCGAGTTTGAATCGTGAGAAAATTCAAAAATTCAGTTTGAATTTTAAATTTTCACACGTGTAAGGGGGGGGTCCTGTCGGTTTTTTCAAAATTACTTTTTTCGAGCTATTGAATAGTTTTCATGTTTATTTTGTAGACATTTTCATCACGGATGAGGAAAACAGAACCATATTTATGATTCGAGTTTGAATCGTGAGAAAATTCTAAAATTGAGTTTGAATTTTAAATTTTTACACGTGTGGGGGGGGGGGGGGGAGGGGTCCTGTCGGTTTTTTCAAAATTACTTTTTTCGAGCTATTGAATAGTTTTCATGTTTATTTTGTAGGCATTTTCATCACGGATGAGGAAAACAGAACCATATTTATGATTCGAGTTTGAATCGTGAGAAAATTCTAAAATTAAGTTTGAATTTTAAATTTTTACATGTGTAAGGGGGTTCCTGTCGTTTTTTTCAAAATTACTTTTTTCGAGCTATTGAATAAATTTCATGTTTATTTTGTAGGCATTTTCATCACGGATGAGGAAAACAGAACCATATTTATGATTCGAGTTTGAATCGTGAGAAAATTCTAAAATTAAGTTTGAATTCTAAATTTTTACATGTGTAAGGGGGGGTCTTGTCGGTTTTTTCAAAATTACTTTTTTCGAGCTATTGAATAAATTTCATGTTTATTTTGTAGGCATTTTCATCACGGATAGGGAAAACAGAACCAAATTTATTATTCGAGTGTTAATCGTGAAAAAATTCCAAAATTGACTTTGAATTTTAAATTTTTACACGTGTAAGGGGGGGGGGGGTCCTGTCAGTTTTTTCAAAATTACTTTTTTCGAGCTATTGAATAGTTTTCATGTTTATTTTGTAGGCATTTTCATCACGGATGAGGAAAACAGAACCATATTTATGATTCGAGTTTGAATCGTGAGAAAATTCTAAAATTAAGTTTGAATTTTAAATTTTTACATGTGTAAGGGGGTTCCTGTCGTTTTTTTCAAAATTACTTTTTTCGAGCTATTGAATAAATTTCATGTTTATTTTGTAGGCAATTTCATCACGGATAAGGAAAACAGAACCATATTTATGATTCGAGTTTGAATCGTGAGAAAATTCAAAAATTCAGTTTGAATTTTAAATTTTCACACGTGTAAGGGGGGGGTCCTGTCGGTTTTTTCAAAATTACTTTTTTCGAGCTATTGAATAGTTTTCATGTTTATTTTGTAGACATTTTCATCACGGATGAGGAAAACAGAACCATATTTATGATTCGAGTTTGAATCGTGAGAAAATTCTAAAATTGAGTTTGAATTTTAAATTTTTACACGTGTGGGGGGGGGGGAGGGGTCCTGTCGGTTTTTTCAAAATTACTTTTTTCGAGCTATTGAATAGTTTTCATGTTTATTTTGTAGGCATTTTCATCACGGATGAGGAAAACAGAACCATATTTATGATTCGAGTTTGAATCGTGAGAAAATTCTAAAATTAAGTTTGAATTTTAAATTTTTACATGTGTAAGGGGGTTCCTGTCGTTTTTTTCAAAATTACTTTTTTCGAGCTATTGAATAAATTTCATGTTTATTTTGTAGGCAATTTCATCACGGATAAGGAAAACAGAACCATATTTATGATTCGAGTTTGAATCGTGAGAAAATTCAAAAATTCAGTTTGAATTTTAAATTTTCACACGTGTAAGGGGGGGGTCCTGTCGGTTTTTTCAAAATTACTTTTTTCGAGCTATTGAATAGTTTTCATGTTTATTTTGTAGACATTTTCATCACGGATGAGGAAAACAGAACCATATTTATGATTCGAGTTTGAATCGTGAGAAAATTCTAAAATTGAGTTTGAATTTTAAATTTTTACACGTGTGGGGGGGGGGGGAGGGGTCCTGTCGGTTTTTTCAAAATTACTTTTTTCGAGCTATTGAATAGTTTTCATGTTTATTTTGTAGGCATTTTCATCACGGATGAGGAAAACAGAACCATATTTATGATTCGAGTTTGAATCGTGAGAAAATTCTAAAATTAAGTTTGAATTTTAAATTTTTACATGTGTAAGGGGGTTCCTGTCGTTTTTTTCAAAATTACTTTTTTCGAGCTATTGAATAAATTTCATGTTTATTTTGTAGGCATTTTCATCACGGATGAGGAAAACAGAACCATATTTATGATTCGAGTTTGAATCGTGAGAAAATTCTAAAATTAAGTTTGAATTCTAAATTTTTACATGTGTAAGGGGGGGTCTTGTCGGTTTTTTCAAAATTACTTTTTTCGAGCTATTGAATAAATTTCATGTTTATTTTGTAGGCATTTTCATCACGGATAGGGAAAACAGAACCAAATTTATTATTCGAGTGTTAATCGTGAAAAAATTCCAAAATTGAGTTTGAATTTTAAATTTTTACACGTGTAAGGGGGGGGGGGTCCTGTCAGTTTTTTCAAAATTACTTTTTTCGAGCTATTGAATAGTTTTCATGTTTATTTTGTAGGCATTTTCATCACGGATGAGGAAAACAGAACCATATTTATGATTTGAGTTTGAATCGTGAGAAAATTCCAAAATTGAGTTCGAATTTTAAATTTTTACATGTGTAAGGGGGGGGTCCTGTCGGTTTTGTCAAAATTACTTTTTTCGAGCTATTGAATAAATTTCATGTTTATTTTATAGGCATGTTCATCACGGATAGGGAAAACAGAACCAAATTTATTATTCGAGTTTGAATCGTGAGAAAATTCTAAAATTAAGTTTGAATTTTAAATTTTTACATGTGTAAGGGGGGGTCCTGTCGGTTTTGTCAAAATTACTTTTTTCCAGCTATTGAGTAGTTTTTGTTTATTTTGTAGGCATTTTCATCACAGATAGGGAAAACAGAATTAAATTTATTATTCGAGTTTGAATCGTGAAAAAATTCCCAATGTGAGTTTGAATTTTATATTTTCACACGTGTAAGGGGGGGGTCCTGTCGGTTTTTTCAAAATTACTTTTTTCGAGCTATTGAATAAATTTCATGTTTATTTTGTAGGCATGTTCATCACGGATAGGGAAAACAGAACCATATTTATGATTCGAGTTTGAATCGTGAGAAAATTCCAAAATTCAGTTTGAATTTTAAATTTTTACATGTGTAAGGGGGGGTCCTGTCGGTTTTTTCAAAATTACTTTTTTCGAGCTATTGAATAAATTTCATGTTTATTTTGTAGGCATTTTCATCACGGATGAGGAAAACAGAACCATATTTATGATTCGAGTTTGAATCGTGAGAAAATTCCAAAATTGAGTTTGAATTTTAAATTTTTACACGTGTAAGGGGGGGTCCTGTCGGTTTTTTCAAAATTACTTTTTTCGAGCTATTGAATAGTTTTCATGTTTATTTTGTAGACATTTTCATGACGGATGAGGAAAACAGAACCATATTTATGATTCGAGTTTGAATTGTGAGAAAATTCTAAAATTGAGTTTGAATTTAAAATTTTTACATGTGTAGGGGGGGGGGGTCCTGTCGGTTTTTTCAAAATTACTTTTCTCGAGCTATTGTGTAGTTTTCATGTTTATTTTGTAGACATTTTCATGACGGATGAGGAAAACAGAACCATATTTATGATTCGAGTTTGAATTGTGAGAAAATTCTAAAATTGAGTTTGAATTTAAAATTTTTACATGTGTAGGGGGGGGGGTCCTGTCGGTTTTTTCAAAATTACTTTTCTCGAGCTATTGTGTAGTTTTTGTGTTTATTTTGTAGGCATTTTCATCACAGATGAGGAAAACAGAACCATATTTACGATTCGAGTTTGAATCATGAGAAAATTCTAAAATTAAGTTTGAATTTTAAATTTTTACATGTGTAAGGGGGGGTCCTGTCGGTTTTTTCAAAATTACTTTTTTCTAGCTATTGAATAGTTTTCATGTTTATTTTGTAGGCATTTTCATCACGGATGAGGAAAACAGAACCATATTTATGATTCGAGTTTGAATCGTGAGAAAATTCTAAAATTAAGTTTGAATTTTAAATTTTTACATGTGTAAGGGGGTTCCTGTCGTTTTTTTCAAAATTACTTTTTTCGAGCTATTGAATAAATTTCATGTTTATTTTGTAGGCATTTTCATCACGGATGAGGAAAACAGAACCATATTTATGATTCGAGTTTGAATCGTGAGAAAATTCTAAAATTAAGTTTGAATTCTAAATTTTTACATGTGTAAGGGGGGGTCTTGTCGGTTTTTTCAAAATTACTTTTTTCGAGCTATTGAATAAATTTCATGTTTATTTTGTAGGCATTTTCATCACGGATAGGGAAAACAGAACCAAATTTATTATTCGAGTGTTAATCGTGAAAAAATTCCAAAATTGAGTTTGAATTTTAAATTTTTACACGTGTAAGGGGGGGGGGGTCCTGTCAGTTTTTTCAAAATTACTTTTTTTGAGCTATTGAATAGTTTTCATGTTTATTTTGTAGGCATTTTCATCACGGATGAGGAAAACAGAACCATATTTATGATTTGAGTTTGAATCGTGAGAAAATTCCAAAATTGAGTTCGAATTTTAAATTTTTACATGTGTAAGGGGGGGGTCCTGTCGGTTTTGTCAAAATTACTTTTTTCGAGCTATTGAATAAATTTCATGTTTATTTTATAGGCATGTTCATCACGGATAGGGAAAACAGAACCAAATTTATTATTCGAGTTTGAATCGTGAGAAAATTCTAAAATTAAGTTTGAATTTTAAATTTTTACATGTGTAAGGGGGGGTCCTGTCGGTTTTGTCAAAATTACTTTTTTCCAGCTATTGAGTAGTTTTTGTTTATTTTGTAGGCATTTTCATCACAGATAGGGAAAACAGAATTAAATTTATTATTCGAGTTTGAATCGTGAAAAAATTCCCAATGTGAGTTTGAATTTTATATTTTCACACGTGTAAGGGGGGGGTCCTGTCGGTTTTTTCAAAATTACTTTTTTCGAGCTATTGAATAAATTTCATGTTTATTTTGTAGGCATGTTCATCACGGATAGGGAAAACAGAACCATATTTATGATTCGAGTTTGAATCGTGAGAAAATTCCAAAATTCAGTTTGAATTTTAAATTTTTACATGTGTAAGGGGGGGTCCTGTCGGTTTTTTCAAAATTACTTTTTTCGAGCTATTGAATAAATTTCATGTTTATTTTGTAGGCATTTTCATCACGGATGAGGAAAACAGAACCATATTTATGATTCGAGTTTGAATCGTGAGAAAATTCCAAAATTGAGTTTGAATTTTAAATTTTTACACGTGTAAGGGGGGGGGGGTCCTGTCGGTTTTTTCAAAATTACTTTTTTCGAGCTATTGAATAGTTTTCATGTTTATTTTGTAGACATTTTCATGACGGATGAGGAAAACAGAACCATATTTATGATTCGAGTTTGAATTGTGAGAAAATTCTAAAATTGAGTTTGAATTTAAAATTTTTACATGTGTAGGGGGGGGGGGGTCCTGTCGGTTTTTTCAAAATTACTTTTCTCGAGCTATTGTGTAGTTTTCATGTTTATTTTGTAGACATTTTCATGACGGATGAGGAAAACAGAACCATATTTATGATTCGAGTTTGAATTGTGAGAAAATTCTAAAATTGAGTTTGAATTTAAAATTTTTACATGTGTAGGGGGGGGGGGTCCTGTCGGTTTTTTCAAAATTACTTTTCTCGAGCTATTGTGTAGTTTTTGTGTTTATTTTGTAGGCATTTTCATCACAGATGAGGAAAACAGAACCATATTTACGATTCGAGTTTGAATCATGAGAAAATTCTAAAATTAAGTTTGAATTTTAAATTTTTACATGTGTAAGGGGGGGTCCTGTCGGTTTTTTCAAAATTACTTTTTTCTAGCTATTGAGTAGTTTTTGTGTAAATTTTGTAGGCATTTTCATCACGGATAGGGAAAACAGAACCAAATTTATTATTCGAGTGTGAATCGTGAGAAAATTCTAAAATTGAGTTTGAATTTAAAATTTTTACATGTGTAAGGGGGGGTCCTGTCGGTTTTTTCAAAATTACTTTTTTTGAGCTATTGAATAAATTTCATGTTTATTTTGTAGGCATTTTCATCACGGATGAGGAAAACAGAACCATATTTATGATTCGAGTTTGAATCGTGAGAAAATTCCAAAATTGAGTTTGAATTTTAAATTTTGACACGTGTAGGGGGGGGGGGTCCTGTCAGTTTTTTCAAAATTACTTTTTTCGAGCTATTCAATAGTTTTCATGTTTTTTTTGTAGGCAATTTCATCACGGATGAGGAAAACAGAACCATATTTATGATTTGAGTTTGAATCGTGAGAAAATTCTAAAATTGAGTTTGAATTTAAAATTTTTACATGTGTAAGGGGGGGGGTCCTGTCGGTTTTTTCAAAATTACTTTTCTCGAGCTATTGTGTAGTTTTTGTGTTTATTTTGTAGGCATTTTCATCACAGATGAGGAAAACAGAACCATATTTATGATTCGAGTTTGAATCGTGAGAAAATTCTAAAATTAAGTTTGAATTTAAAATTTTTACATGTGTAAGGGGGGGTCTTGTCGGTTTTTTCAAAATTACTTTTTTCGAGCTATTGAATAGTTTTCATGTTTATTTTGTAGACATTTTCATGATGGATGAGGAAAACAGAACCATATTTATGATTCGAGTTTGAATTGTGAGAAAATTCTAAAATTGAGTTTGAACTTTAAATTTTTACACGTGTAAGGGGGTCCCCTGTCGGTTTTTTCAAAATTACTTTTTTCCAGCTAGTGTAAATTTTATAGGCATTTTCATCACGGATAGGGAAAACCGAACCATATTTATGATTTGAGTTTGAATCGGGGGAAAATTCCAAATGTGAGTTTGAATTTTAAATTTTTACATACGTAAGGGGGGGTCCTGTCGGTTTTTTCAAAATTACTTTTTTCGAGCTATTGAATAAATTTCATGTTTATTTTGTAGACATTTTCATCACGGATGAGGAAAACAGAACCATATTTATGATTCGAGTTAGAATCGTGAAAAAATTCCAAAATTGAGTTTGAATTTTAAATTTTTACATGTGTAAGGGGGGGTCCTGTCGGTTTTTTCAAAATTACTTTTTTTGAGCTATTGAATAAATTTCATGTTTATTTTGTAGGCATTTTCATCACGGATGAGGAAAACAGAACCATATTTATGATTCAAGTTTGAATCGTGAGAAAATTCCAAAATTCAGTTTGAATTTTAAATTTTTACATGTGTAAGGGGGGGGGGGTCCTGTCGGTTTTTTCAAAATTACTTTTTTCGAGCTATTGAATAAATTTCATGTTTATTTTGTAGGCATTTTCATCACGGATGAGGAAAACAGAACCATATTTATGATTTGAGTTTGAATCGTGAGAAAATTCCAAAATTGAGTTTGAATTTTAAATTTTTACATGTGTAAGGGGGGGTCCTGTCGGTTTTTTCAAAATTACTTTTTTCGAGCTATTGAATAAATTTCAAGTTTATTTTGTAGGAATTTTCATCACGGATGAGGAAAACAGAACCATATTTATGATTCGAGTTTGAATCGTGAGAAAATTCCAAAATTGAGTTTGAATTTTAAATTTTTACATGTGTAAGGGGGGGTCCTGTCGGTTTTTTCAAAATTACTTTTTTCGAGCTATTGAATAAATTTCAAGTTTATTTTGTAGGAATTTTCATCACGGATGAGGAAAACAGAACCATATTTATGATTCGAGTTTGAATCGTGAGAAAATTCTAAAATTGAGTTTGAATTTAAAATTTTTACATGTGTAAGGGGGATCCTGTCGGTTTTTTCAAAATTACTTTTTTCGAGCTATTGTGTAGTTTTTGTGTTTATTTTGTAGGCATTTTCATCACGGATAGGGAAAACAGAACCAAATTTATTATTCGAGTTTGAATCGTGAGAAAATTCTAAAATTGAGTTTGAATTTTAAATTTTTACACGTGTGTGGGGGGGGGGGGGTCCTGTCGGTTTTTTCAAGATTACTTTTTTCGAGCTATTGAATAGTTTTCATGTTTATTTTGTAGACATTTTCATCACGGATGAGGAAAACAGAACCATATTTATGATTCGATTTTAAACCTTGAGAAAATTCCAAAATTCAGTTCTAACTTTAAATTTTTACACGTGTAAGGGGGTCCCCTGTCGGTTTTTTCAAAATTACTTTTTTCCAGCTAGTGTAAATTTTATAGGCATTTTCATCACGGATAGGGAAAACCGAACCATATTTATGATTTGAGTTTGAATCGGGGGAAAATTCCAAATGTGAGTTTGAATTTTAAATTTTTACATGCGTAAGGGGGGGTCCTGTCGGTTTCTTCAAAATTACTTTTTTCGAGCTATTGAATAAATTTCATGTTTATTTTGTAGGCATTTTCATCACGGATGAGGAAAACAGAACCATATTTATGATTTGAGTTTGAATCGTGAGAAAATTCTAAAATTAAGTTTGAATTTTAAATTTTTACATGTGTAAGGGGGGGTCCTGTCGGTTTTTTCAAAATTACTTTTTTCGAACTATTCAATAGTTTTCATGTTTATTTTGTAGGCAATTTCATCACAGATGAGGAAAACAGAACGATATTTATGATTCGAGTTTGAATCGTGAGAAAATTCCAAAATTCAGTTTGAATTTTAAATTTTTACATGTGTAAGGGGGGGTCCTGTCGGTTTTTTCAAAATTACTTTTTTTGAGCTATTGAATAAATTTCATGTTTATTTTGTAGGCAATTTCATCACGGATGAGGAAAACAGAACCATATTTATGATTCGAGTTTGAATCGTGAGAAAATTCCAAAATTCAGTTTGAATTTCAAATTTGTACATGTGTAAGGGGGGGGTCCTGTCGGTTTTTTCAAAATTACTTCTTTCGAGCTATTGAATAAGTTTCATGTTTATTTTGTAGGCATTTTGATCACGGATGAGGAAAACAGAACCATATTTATGATTCGAGTTTGAATCGTGAGAAAATTCCAAAATTGAGTTTGAATTTTAAATTTTTACATGTGTAAGGGGGGGTCCTGTCGGTTTTTTCAAAATTACTTTTTTCGAGCTATTGAATAAATTTCATGTTTATTTTGTTGGCATTTTCATCACGGATGAGGAAAACAGAACCATATTTATGATTCGAGTTTGAATCGTGAGAAAATTCTAAAATTAAGTTTGAATTTAAAATTTTTACATGTGTAAGGGAGGGTCCTGTCGGTTTTTTCGAAATTACTTTTTTCGAGCTATTGTGTAGTTTTTGTGTTTATTTTGTAGGCATTTCCATCACGGATGAGAGAAACAGATCCAAATTTATTATTCGAGTTTGAATCGTGAGAAAATTCTAAAATTCAGTTTGAATTTTAAATTTTTACATGTGTAAGGGGGGGTCCTGTCGGTTTTTTCAAAATTACTTTTTTCGAGCTATTGAATAAATTTCATGTTTATTTTGTTGGCATTTTCATCACGGATGAGGAAAACAGAACCATATTTATGATTCGAGTTTGAATCGTGAGAAAATTCTAAAATTAAGTTTGAATTTAAAATTTTTACATGTGTAAGGGAGGGTCCTGTCGGTTTTTTCGAAATTACTTTTTTCGAGCTATTGTGTAGTTTTTGTGTTTATTTTGTAGGCATTTTCATCACGGATGAGAGAAACAGATCCAAATTTATTATTCGAGTTTTAATCGGGAGAAAATTCCAAAATTCAGATTGAATTTTAAATTTTTACACGTGTAAGGGGAGGGGGGTCCTGTCGGTTTTTTCAAAATTACATTTTTCCAGCTAGTGTAAATTTTGTAGGCATTTTCATCATGGATAGGGGAAACCGAACCATATTTATGATTTGAGTTTGAATCGGGAGAAAATTCCAAAATTCAGTTTGAATTTTAAATTTTTACATGTGTAGGGGGGGGGGGTCCTGTCGGTTTTTTCAAAATTACTTTTTTCGAGCTATTTTACGTTTTCGTGTTTAGTTTGTAGGCATTTTCATCACGGAAGAGGAAAACAGAACCAAATTTATTATTCGAGTTTGAATCGTGAAAAAATTCCAAAATTGAGTTTGAATTTTAAATTTTTACACATGTAAGGGGGGGGTCCTGTCGGTTTTTTCAAAATTACTTTTTTCGAGCTATTGAATAGTTTTCATGTTTATTTTGTAGGCATTTTCATCACGGATGAGAGAAACAGATCCAAATTTATTATTCGAGTTTTAATCGGGAGAAAATTCCAAAATTCAGATTGAATTTTCAATTTTTACACGTGTAAGGGGAGGGGGGTCCTGTCGGTTTTTTCAAAATTACATTTTTCCAGCTAGTGTAAATTTTGTAGGCATTTTCATCATGGATAGGGGAAACCGAACCATATTTATGATTTGAGTTTGAATCGGGAGAAAATTCCAAAATTCAGTTTGAATTTTAAATTTTTACATGTGTAAGGGGGGGGAGTCCTGTCGGTTTTTTCA
Organism: Pholcus phalangioides; assembly: GCF_987345545.1. Taxonomy (NCBI): domain Eukaryota; kingdom Metazoa; phylum Arthropoda; class Arachnida; order Araneae; family Pholcidae; genus Pholcus; species Pholcus phalangioides. The sequence continues at coordinate 7,622,385 of NW_028301615.1, read as the reverse complement.
AAATTACTTTTTTCGAGCTATTTTACGTTTTCGTGTTTAGTTTGTAGGCATTTTCATCACGGAAGAGGAAAACAGAACCACATTTATGATTCGAGTTTGAATCGGGAGAAAATTCCAAAATTGAGATTGAATTTTAAATTTTTACACGTGTAAGGGGGGGGGGGGGGGTCCTGTCGGTTTTTTCAAAATTACTTTTTTCCAGCTAGTGTAAATTTTGTAGGCATTTTCATCACGGATAGGGAAAACCGAACAATATTTATGATTTGAGTTTGAATCGGCAGAAAATTCCAAATGTGAGTTTGAATTTTAAATTTTCACACGTGTAAGCTGGGGGTCCTCTCGGTTTTTTCAAAATTACTTTTTTCGAGCTATTGAATAGTTTTCGTGTTTATTTTTGTAGTGTCCAGCTTTTGTAGGCATTTTCATCACGGATAGGGGAAACCGAACCATATTTATGATTTGAGTTTGAATCGGGAGAAAATTCCAAATGTGAGTTTGAATTTTAAATTTTCACACGTGTAAGGGGGGGGGGGGTCCTGTCGGTTTTTTCAAAATTACTTTTTTCGAGCTATTGAATAGTTTTCATGTTTATTTTGTAGACATTTTCATCACGGTTGAGGAAAACAGAACCATATTTATGATTCGAGTTTGAATCGTGAGAAAATTCTAAAATTGAGTTTGAATTTTAAATTTTCACACGTGTAAGGGGGGGTCCTCTCGGTTTTTTCAAAATTACTTTTTTCGAGCTATTGAATAGTTTTCGTGTTTATTTTGTAGGCATTTTCATCACGGATGAGGAAAACAGAACCATATTTATGATTTGAGTTTGAATCGGGAGAAAATTCCAAATGTGAGTTTGAGTTTTAAATTTTCACACGTGTAAGGGGTCCTCTCGGTTTTTTCAAAATTACTTTTTTCGAGCTAGTGTAAATTTTGTAGGCATTTTCATCACGGATAGGGAAAACCGAACCATATTTATGATTTGAGTTTGAATCGGGAGAAAATTCCAAATGTGAGTTTGAATTTTAAATTTTCACACGTGTAAGGGGGGGTCCTCTCGGTTTTTTCAAAATTACTTTTTTCGAGCTATTGTGTAGTTTTTGTGTTTATTTTGTAGACATTTCCATCACGGATGAGAGAAACAGAACCAAATTTATTATTCGAGTTTGAATCGTGAAAAAATTCCAAAATTGAGTTTGAATTTTAAATTTTTACATGTGTAGGGGGGGGGGTCCTGTCGGTTTTTTCAAATTACTTTTTTCGAGCTATTGAATAGTTTTCATGTTTATTTTGTAGACATTTTCATCACGGTTGAGGAAAACAGAACCATATTTATGATTCGAGTTTGAATCGTGAGAAAATTCTAAAATTGAGTTTGAATTTTAAATTTTCACACGTGTAAGGGGGGGGGGGGTCCTGTCGGTTTTTTCAAAATTACTTTTTTCGAGCTATTGAATAGTTTTCATGTTTATTTTGTAGACATTTTCATCACGGTTGAGGAAAACAGAACCATATTTATGATTCGAGTTTGAATCGTGAGAAAATTCTAAAATTGAGTTTGAATTTTAAATTTTCTTACGTGTAAGGGGGGGGGGGGGTCCTGTCGGTTTTTTCAAAATTACTTTTTTCAAGCTATTGTGTAGTTTTCGTGTTTATTTTGTAGGCATTTTCATCATGGATGAGGAAAACAGAACCATATTTATTATTCGAGTTTGAATCGGGAGAAAATTCCAAATGTGAGTTTGAGTTTTAAATTTTCACACGTGTAGGGGGGGGGGGTCCACTCGGTTTTTTCAAAATTACTTTTTTCGAGCTATTGTGTAGTTTTTGTGTTTATTTTGTAGACATTTCCATCACGGATGAGAGAAACAGAACCAAATTTATTATTCGAGTTTGAATCGTGAAAAAATTCCAAAATTGAGTTTGAATTTTAAATTTTTACATGTGTAAGGGGGGGTCCTGTCGGTTTTTTCAAATTACTTTTTTCGAGCTATTGAATAGTTTTCATGTTTATTTTGTAGGCATTTTCATCACGGATGAGGAAAACAGAACCACATTTATAATTCGAGTTTGAATCGGGAGAAAATTCCAAAATTCAGATTGAATTTTAAATTTTTACACGTGTAAGGGGGGGGGGGTCCTGTCGGTTTTTTCAAAATTACATTTTTCCAGCTAGTGTAAATTTTGTAGGCATTTTCATCACGGATAGGGGAAACCGAACCATATTTATGATTTGAGTTTGAATCTGGAGAAAATTCCAAATGTGAGTTTGAATTTTCAATTTTCACACGTGTAAGGGGGGGTCCTGTTGGTTTTTTCAAAATTACTTTTTTCGAGCTATTGTGTAGTTTTTATGTTTATTTTGTAGACATTTCCATCACGGATGAGAGAAACAGATCCAAATTTATTATTCGAGTTTGAATCGTGAAAATATTCCAAAATTCAGTTTGAATTTTAAATTTTTACATGTGTAAGGGGGGGTCCTGTCGGTTTTTTCAAAATTACTTTTTTCGAGCTATTGTGTAGTTTTCGTGTTTATTTTGTAGGCATTTTCATCACGGAAGAGGAAAACAGAACCACATTTATAATTCGAGTTTGAATCGGGAGAAAATTCCAAAATTCAGATTGAATTTTAAATTTTTACATGTGTAGGGGGGGGGAGGGTCCTGTCAGTTTTTTCAAAATTACTTTTTTCCAGCTAGTCTAAATTTTGTAGGCATTTTCATCACGGATAGGGAAAACCGAACCATATTTATGATTTGAGTTTGAATCGGGAGAAAATTCCAAATGTGAGTTTGAATTTTAAATTTTCACACGTGTAAAGGGGGGGGGGGTCCTGTCGGTTTTTTCAAAATTACTTTTTTCGAGCTATTGAATAGTTTTCATGTTTATTTTGTAGACATTTTCATCACGGTTGAGGAAAACAGAACCATATTTATGATTCGAGTTTGAATCGTGAGAAAATTCTAAAATTGAGTTTGAATTTTAAATTTTCTTACGTGTAAGGGGGGGGGGTCCTGTCGGTTTTTTCAAAATTACTTTTTTCAAGCTATTGTGTAGTTTTCGTGTTTATTTTGTAGGCATTTTCATCATGGATGAGGAAAACAGAACCATATTTATTATTCGAGTTTGAATCGGGAGAAAATTCCAAATGTGAGTTTGAGTTTTAAATTTTCACACGTGTAAGGGGGGGGGGGGTCCACTCGGTTTTTTCAAAATTACTTTTTTCGAGCTATTGTGTAGTTTTTGTGTTTATTTTGTAGACATTTCCATCACGGATGAGAGAAACAGAACCAAATTTATTATTCGAGTTTGAATCGTGAAAAAATTCCAAAATTGAGTTTGAATTTTAAATTTTTACATGTGTAAGGGGGGGTCCTGTCGGTTTTTTCAAATTACTTTTTTCGAGCTATTGAATAGTTTTCATGTTTATTTTGTAGGCATTTTCATCACGGATGAGGAAAACAGAACCACATTTATAATTCGAGTTTGAATCGGGAGAAAATTCCAAAATTCAGATTGAATTTTAAATTTTTACACGTGTAAGGGGGGGGGGGTCCTGTCGGTTTTTTCAAAATTACATTTTTCCAGCTAGTGTAAATTTTGTAGGCATTTTCATCACGGATAGGGGAAACCGAACCATATTTATGATTTGAGTTTGAATCTGGAGAAAATTCCAAATGTGAGTTTGAATTTTCAATTTTCACATGTGTAGGGGGGGGTCCTCTCGGTTTTTTCAAAATTACTTTTTTCGAGTTATTGTGTAGTTTTTGTGTTTATTTTGTAGACATTTCCATCACGGATGAGAGAAACAGAACCAAATTTATAATTCGAGTTTGAATCGTGAAAAAATTCCAAAATTGAGTTTGAATTTTAAATTTTCACACGTGTAAGGGGGGGTCCTGTCGGTTTTTTCAAAATTACTTTTTTCGAGCTATTTTACGTTTTCGTGTTTAGTTTGTAGGCATTTTCATCACGGAAGAGGAAAACAGAACCACATTTATGATTCGAGTTTGAATCGGGAGAAAATTCCAAAATTGAGATTGAATTTTAAATTTTTACACGTGTAAGGGGGGGGGGGTCCTGTCGGTTTTTTCAAAATTACTTTTTTCCAGGTAGTGTAAATTTTGTAGGCATTTTCATCACGGATAGGGAAAACCGAACAATATTTATGATTTGAGTTTGAATCGGCAGAAAATTCCAAATGTGAGTTTGAATTTTAAATTTTCACACGTGTAAGCTGGGGGTCCTCTCGGTTTTTTCAAAATTACTTTTTTCGAGCTATTGAATAGTTTTTGTGTTTATTTTTGTAGTGTCCAGCTTTTGTAGGCATTTTCATCACGGATAGGGGAAACCGAACCATATTTATGATTTGAGTTTGAATCGGGAGAAAATTCCAAATGTGAGTTTGAATTTTAAATTTTCACACGTGTAAGGGGGGGTCCTCTCGGTTTTTTCAAAATTACTTTTTTCGAGCTATTGTGTAGTTTTTGTGTTTATTTTGTAGACATTTCCATCACGGATGAGAGAAACAGAACCAAATTTATTATTCGAGTTTGAATCGTGAAAAAATTCCAAAATTGAGTTTGAATTTTAAATTTTTACATGTGTAGGGGGGGGGGTCCTGTCGGTTTTTTCAAATTACTTTTTTCGAGCTATTGAATAGTTTTCATGTTTATTTTGTAGACATTTTCATCACGGTTGAGGAAAACAGAACCATATTTATGATTCGAGTTTGAATCGTGAGAAAATTCTAAAATTGAGTTTGAATTTTAAATTTTCACACGTGTAAGGGGGGGGGGTCCTGTCGGTTTTTTCAAAATTACTTTTTTCAAGCTATTGTGTAGTTTTTGTGTTTATTTTGTAGACATTTCCATCACGGATGAGAGAAACAGAACCAAATTTATTATTCGAGTTTGAATCGTGAAAAAATTCCAAAATTGAGTTTGAATTTTAAATTTTTACATGTGTAAGGGGGGGTCCTGTCGGTTTTTTCAAATTACTTTTTTCGAGCTATTGAATAGTTTTCATGTTTATTTTGTAGGCATTTTCATCACGGATGAGGAAAACAGAACCACATTTATAATTCGAGTTTGAATCGGGAGAAAATTCCAAAATTCAGATTGAATTTTAAATTTTTACACGTGTAAGGGGGGGGGGGGGTCCTGTCGGTTTTTTCAAAATTACATTTTTCCAGCTAGTGTAAATTTTGTAGGCATTTTCATCACGGATAGGGGAAACCGAACCATATTTATGATTTGAGTTTGAATCTGGAGAAAATTCCAAATGTGAGTTTGAATTTTCAATTTTCACACGTGTAAGGGGGGGTCCTGTTGGTTTTTTCAAAATTACTTTTTTCGAGCTATTGTGTAGTTTTTATGTTTATTTTGTAGACATTTCCATCACGGATGAGAGAAACAGATCCAAATTTATTATTCGAGTTTGAATCGTGAAAATATTCCAAAATTCAGTTTGAATTTTAAATTTTTACATGTGTAAGGGGGGGTCCTGTCGGTTTTTTCAAAATTACTTTTTTCGAGCTATTGTGTAGTTTTCGTGTTTATTTTGTAGGCATTTTCATCACGGAAGAGGAAAACAGAACCACATTTATAATTCGAGTTTGAATCGGGAGAAAATTCCAAAATTCAGATTGAATTTTAAATTTTTACACGTGTAGGGGGGGGGGGTCCTGTCAGTTTTTTCAAAATTACTTTTTTCCAGCTAGTCTAAATTTTGTAGGCATTTTCATCACGGATAGGGAAAACCGAACCATATTTATGATTTGAGTTTGAATCGGGAGAAAATTCCAAATGTGAGTTTGAATTTTAAATTTTCACACGTGTAAGGGGGGGGGGTCCTGTCGGTTTTTTCAAAATTACTTTTTTCGAGCTATTGAATAGTTTTCATGTTTATTTTGTAGACATTTTCATCACGGTTGAGGAAAACAGAACCATATTTATGATTCGAGTTTGAATCGTGAGAAAATTCTAAAATTGAGTTTGAATTTTAAATTTTCTTACGTGTAGGGGGGGGGGGGGTCCTGTCGGTTTTTTCAAAATTACTTTTTTCAAGCTATTGTGTAGTTTTCGTGTTTATTTTGTAGGCATTTTCATCATGGATGAGGAAAACAGAACCATATTTATTATTCGAGTTTGAATCGGGAGAAAATTCCAAATGTGAGTTTGAGTTTTAAATTTTCACACGTGTAGGGGGGGGGGTCCACTCGGTTTTTTCAAAATTACTTTTTTCGAGCTATTGTGTAGTTTTTGTGTTTATTTTGTAGACATTTCCATCACGGATGAGAGAAACAGAACCAAATTTATTATTCGAGTTTGAATCGTGAAAAAATTCCAAAATTCAGATTGAATTTTAAATTTTTACACGTGTAAGGAGGGGTCCTGTCGGTTTTTTCAAATTACTTTTTTCAAATTACTTTTTTCGAGCTATTGAATAGTTTTCATGTTTATTTTGTAGGCATTTTCATCACGGATGAGGAAAACAGAACCACATTTATAATTCGAGTTTGAATCGGGAGAAAATTCCAAAATTCAGATTGAATTTTAAATTTTTACACGTGTAAGGGGGGGGGGTCCTGTCGGTTTTTTCAAAATTACATTTTTCCAGCTAGTGTAAATTTTGTAGGCATTTTCATCACGGATAGGGGAAACCGAACCATATTTATGATTTGAGTTTGAATCTGGAGAAAATTCCAAATGTGAGTTTGAATTTTCAATTTTCACACGTGTAAGGGGGGGTCCTGTTGGTTTTTTCAAAATTACTTTTTTCGAGCTATTGTGTAGTTTTTATGTTTATTTTGTAGACATTTCCATCACGGATGAGAGAAACAGATCCAAATTTATTATTCGAGTTTGAATCGTGAAAATATTCCAAAATTCAGTTTGAATTTTAAATTTTTACATGTGTAAGGGGGGGTCCTGTCGGTTTTTTCAAAATTACTTTTTTCGAGCTATTGTGTAGTTTTCGTGTTTATTTTGTAGGCATTTTCATCACGGAAGAGGAAAACAGAACCACATTTATAATTCGAGTTTGAATCGGGAGAAAATTCCAAAATTCAGATTGAATTTTAAATTTTTACACGTGTAGGGGGGGGGGTCCTGTCAGTTTTTTCAAAATTACTTTTTTCCAGCTAGTCTAAATTTTGTAGGCATTTTCATCACGGATAGGGGAAACCGAACCATATTTATGATTTGAGTTTGAATCTGGAGAAAATTCCAAATGTGAGTTTGAATTTTCAATTTTCACACGTGTAAGGGGAGGGGGGTCCTGTCGGTTTTTTCAAAATTACATTTTTCCAGCTAGTGTAAATTTTGTAGGCATTTTCATCATGGATAGGGGAAACCGAACCATATTTATGATTTGAGTTTGAATCGGGAGAAAATTCCAAAATTCAGTTTGAATTTTAAATTTTTACATGTGTAAGGGGGGGGAGTCCTGTCGGTTTTTTCAAAATTACTTTTTTCGAGCTATTTTACGTTTTCGTGTTTAGTTTGTAGGCATTTTCATCACGGAAGAGGAAAACAGAACCACATTTATGATTCGAGTTTGAATCGGGAGAAAATTCCAAAATTGAGATTGAATTTTAAATTTTTACACGTGTAAGGGGGGGGGGTCCTGTCGGTTTTTTCAAAATTACTTTTTTCCAGCTAGTGTAAATTTTGTAGGCATTTTCATCACGGATAGGGAAAACCGAACAATATTTATGATTTGAGTTTGAATCGGCAGAAAATTCCAAATGTGAGTTTGAATTTTAAATTTTCACACGTGTAAGGGGGGGGGGTCCTGTCGGTTTTTTCAAAATTACTTTTTTCGAGCTATTGAATAGTTTTCATGTTTATTTTGTAGACATTTTCATCACGGTTGAGGAAAACAGAACCATATTTATGATTTGAGTTTGAATCGGGAGAAAATTCCAAATGTGAGTTTGAGTTTTAAATTTTCACACGTGTAAGGGGTCCTCTCGGTTTTTTCAAAATTACTTTTTTCGAGCTAGTGTAAATTTTGTAGGCATTTTCATCACGGATAGGGAAAACCGAACCATATTTATGATTTGAGTTTGAATCGGGAGAAAATTCCAAATGTGAGTTTGAATTTTAAATTTTCACACGTGTAAGGGGGGGTCCTCTCGGTTTTTTCAAAATTACTTTTTTCGAGCTATTGTGTAGTTTTTGTGTTTATTTTGTAGACATTTCCATCACGGATGAGAGAAACAGAACCAAATTTATTATTCGAGTTTGAATCGTGAAAAAATTCCAAAATTGAGTTTGAATTTTAAATTTTTACATGTGTAGGGGGGGGGGGGGTCCTGTCGGTTTTTTCAAATTACTTTTTTCGAGCTATTGAATAGTTTTCATGTTTATTTTGTAGACATTTTCATCACGGTTGAGGAAAACAGAACCATATTTATGATTCGAGTTTGAATCGTGAGAAAATTCTAAAATTGAGTTTGAATTTTAAATTTTCACACGTGTAAGGGGGGGGGTCCTGTCGGTTTTTTCAAAATTACTTTTTTCAAGCTATTGTGTAGTTTTCGTGTTTATTTTGTAGGCATTTTCATCATGGATGAGGAAAACAGAACCATATTTATTATTCGAGTTTGAATCGGGAGAAAATTCCAAATGTGAGTTTGAGTTTTAAATTTTCACACGTGTAAGGGGGGGGGGGTCCACTCGGTTTTTTCAAAATTACTTTTTTCGAGCTATTGTGTAGTTTTTGTGTTTATTTTGTAGACATTTCCATCACGGATGAGAGAAACAGAACCAAATTTATTATTCGAGTTTGAATCGTGAAAAAATTCCAAAATTGAGTTTGAATTTTAAATTTTTACATGTGTAAGGGGGGGTCCTGTCGGTTTTTTCAAATTACTTTTTTCGAGCTATTGAATAGTTTTCATGTTTATTTTGTAGGCATTTTCATCACGGATGAGGAAAACAGAACCACATTTATAATTCGAGTTTGAATCGGGAGAAAATTCCAAAATTCAGATTGAATTTTAAATTTTTACACGTGTAAGGGGGGGGGGGTCCTGTCGGTTTTTTCAAAATTACATTTTTCCAGCTAGTGTAAATTTTGTAGGCATTTTCATCACGGATAGGGGAAACCGAACCATATTTATGATTTGAGTTTGAATCTGGAGAAAATTCCAAATGTGAGTTTGAATTTTCAATTTTCACACGTGTAAGGGGGGGTCCTGTTGGTTTTTTCAAAATTACTTTTTTCGAGCTATTGTGTAGTTTTTATGTTTATTTTGTAGACATTTCCATCACGGATGAGAGAAACAGATCCAAATTTATTATTCGAGTTTGAATCGTGAAAATATTCCAAAATTCAGTTTGAATTTTAAATTTTTACATGTGTAAGGGAGGGTCCTGTCGGTTTTTTCAAAATTACTTTTTTCGAGCTATTGTGTAGTTTTCGTGTTTATTTTGTAGGCATTTTCATCATGGATGAGGAAAACAGAACCATATTTATAATTCGAGTTTGAATCGGGAGAAAATTCCAAAATTCAGATTGAATTTTAAATTTTTACACGTGTAGGGGGGGGGGGTCCTGTCAGTTTTTTCAAAATTACTTTTTTCCAGCTAGTCTAAATTTTGTAGGCATTTTCATCACGGATAGGGAAAACCGAACCATATTTATGATTTGAGTTTGAATCGGGAGAAAATTCCAAATGTGAGTTTGAATTTTAAATTTTCACACGTGTAAGGGGGGGGGGTCCTGTCGGTTTTTTCAAAATTACTTTTTTCGAGCTATTGAATAGTTTTCATGTTTATTTTGTAGACATTTTCATCACGGTTGAGGAAAACAGAACCATATTTATGATTCGAGTTTGAATCGTGAGAAAATTCTAAAATTGAGTTTGAATTTTAAATTTTCTTACGTGTAAGGGGGGGGGGGGGTCCTGTCGGTTTTTTCAAAATTACTTTTTTCAAGCTATTGTGTAGTTTTCGTGTTTATTTTGTAGGCATTTTCATCATGGATGAGGAAAACAGAACCATATTTATTATACGAGTTTGAATCGGGAGAAAATTCCAAATGTGAGTTTGAGTTTTAAATTTTCACACGTGTAGGGGGGGGGGGGGGGTCCACTCGGTTTTTTCAAAATTACTTTTTTCGAGCTATTGTGTAGTTTTTGTGTTTATTTTGTAGACATTTCCATCACGGATGAGAGAAACAGAACCAAATTTATTATTCGAGTTTGAATCGTGAAAAAATTCCAAAATTGAGTTTGAATTTTAAATTTTTACATGTGTAAGGGGGGGTCCTGTCGGTTTTTTCAAATTACTTTTTTCGAGCTATTGAATAGTTTTCATGTTTATTTTGTAGGCATTTTCATCACGGATGAGGAAAACAGAACCACATTTATAATTCGAGTTTGAATCGGGAGAAAATTCCAAAATTCAGATTGAATTTTAAATTTTTACACGTGTAAAGGGGGGGGGGGGTCCTGTCGGTTTTTTCAAAATTACATTTTTCCAGCTAGTGTAAATTTTGTAGGCATTTTCATCACGGATAGGGGAAACCGAACCATATTTATGATTTGAGTTTGAATCTGGAGAAAATTCCAAATGTGAGTTTGAATTTTCAATTTTCACACGTGTAAGGGGGGGTCCTGTTGGTTTTTTCAAAATTACTTTTTTCGAGCTATTGTGTAGTTTTTATGTTTATTTTGTAGACATTTCCATCACGGATGAGAGAAACAGATCCAAATTTATTATTCGAGTTTGAATCGTGAAAATATTCCAAAATTCAGTTTGAATTTTAAATTTTTACATGTGTAAGGGGGGGTCCTGTCGGTTTTTTCAAAATTACTTTTTTCGAGCTATTGTGTAGTTTTCGTGTTTATTTTGTAGGCATTTTCATCACGGAAGAGGAAAACAGAACCACATTTATAATTCGAGTTTGAATCGGGAGAAAATTCCAAAATTCAGATTGAATTTTAAATTTTTACACGTGTAGGGGGGGGGAGGGTCCTGTCAGTTTTTTCAAAATTACTTTTTTCCAGCTAGTCTAAATTTTGTAGGCATTTTCATCACGGATAGGGAAAACCGAACCATATTTATGATTTGAGTTTGAATCGGGAGAAAATTCCAAATGTGAGTTTGAATTTTAAATTTTCACACGTGTAAAGGGGGGGGGGGTCCTGTCGGTTTTTTCAAAATTACTTTTTTCAAGCTATTGTGTAGTTTTCGTGTTTATTTTGTAGGCATTTTCATCATGGATGAGGAAAACAGAACCATATTTATTATTCGAGTTTGAATCGGGAGAAAATTCCAAATGTGAGTTTGAGTTTTAAATTTTCACACGTGTAAGGGGGGGGGGGGGTCCACTCGGTTTTTTCAAAATTACTTTTTTCGAGCTATTGTGTAGTTTTTGTGTTTATTTTGTAGACATTTCCATCACGGATGAGAGAAACAGAACCAAATTTATTATTCGAGTTTGAATCGTGAAAAAATTCCAAAATTGAGTTTGAATTTTAAATTTTTACATGTGTAAGGGGGGGTCCTGTCGGTTTTTTCAAATTACTTTTTTCGAGCTATTGAATAGTTTTCATGTTTATTTTGTAGGCATTTTCATCACGGATGAGGAAAACAGAACCACATTTATAATTCGAGTTTGAATCGGGAGAAAATTCCAAAATTCAGATTGAATTTTAAATTTTTACACGTGTAAGGGGGGGGGGGGTCCTGTCGGTTTTTTCAAAATTACATTTTTCCAGCTAGTGTAAATTTTGTAGGCATTTTCATCACGGATAGGGGAAACCGAACCATATTTATGATTTGAGTTTAAATCTGGAGAAAATTCCAAATGTGAGTTTGAATTTTCAATTTTCACACGTGTAAGGGGGGGTCCTGTTGGTTTTTTCAAAATTACTTTTTTCGAGCTATTGTGTAGTTTTTATGTTTATTTTGTAGACATTTCCATCACGGATGAGAGAAACAGATCCAAATTTATTATTCAAGTTTGAATCGTGAAAAAATTCCAAAATTCAGTTTGAATTTAAAATTTTTACATGTGTAAGGGGGGGTCCTGTCGGTTTTTTCAAAATTACTTTTTTCGAGCTATTGAATAAATTTCATGTTTATTTTGTAGGCATTTTCATCACGGATAGGGAAAACCGAACCATATTTATGATTTGAGTTTGAATCGGGAGAAAATTCCAAATGTGAGTTTGAATTTTAAATTTTCACACGTGTAAGGGGTCCTCTCGGTTTTTTCGAAATTACTTTTTTCGAGCTATTGTGTAGTTTTTGTGTTTATTTTGTAGGCATTTTCATCACGGATGAGAGAAACAGATCCAAATTTATTATTCGAGTTTGAATCGGGAGAAAATTCCAAAATTCAGATTGAATTTTAAATTTTTACACGTGTAAGGGGGGGGGGGTCCTGTCGGTTTTTTCAAAATTACTTTTTTCCAGCTAGTGTAAATTTTGTAGGCATTTTCATCACGGATAGGGAAAACCGAACGATATTTATGATTTGAGTTTGAATCGGGAGAAAATTCCAAAATTCAGTTTGAATTTTAAATTTTTACATGTGTAGGGGGGGGGGGGGTCCTGTCGGTTTTTTCAAAATTACTTTTTTCGAGCTATTTTACGTTTTCGTGTTTATTTTGTAGGCATTTTCATCACGAAAGAGGAAAACAGAACCAAATTTATTATTCGAGTTTGAATCGTGAAAAAATTCCAAAATTGAGTTTGAATTTTAAATTTTTACACATGTAAGGGGGGGTCCTGTCGGTTTTTTCAAAATTACTTTTTTCGAGCTATTGAATAGTTTTCATGTTTATTTTGTAGGCATTTTCATCACGGATAGGGAAAACAGAACCACATTTATGATTCGAGTTTGAATCGGGAGAAAATTCCAAAATTGAGATTGAATTTTAAATTTTTACACGTGTAAGGGGGGGGGGGTCCTGTCGGTTTTTTCAAAATTACTTTTTTCCAGCTAGTGTAAATTTTGTAGGCATTTTCATCACGGATAGGGAAAACCGAACCATATTTATGATTTGAGTTTGAATCGGCAGAAAATTCCAAATGTGAGTTTGAATTTTAAATTTTCACACGTGTAAGGGGGGGGGGGTCCTCTCGGTTTTTTCAAAATTACTTTTTTCGAGCTATTGAATAGTTTTCGTGTTTATTTTGTAGGCATTTTCATCACGGATGAGGAAAACAGAACCATATTTATGATTTGAGTTTGAATCGGGAGAAAATTCCAAATGTGAGTTTGAGTTTTAAATTTTCACACGTGTAAGGGGTCCTCTCGGTTTTTTCAAAATTACTTTTTTCCAGCTAGTGTAAATTTTGTAGGCATTTTCATCACGGATAGGGAAAACCGAACCATATTTATGATTCGAGTTTGAATCGGGAGAAAATTCCAAATGTGAGTTTGAGTTTTAAATTTTCACACGTGTAAGGGGGGGGGGGGGGGTCCACTCGGTTTTTTCAAAATTACTTTTTTCGAGCTATTGTGTAGTTTTTGTGTTTATTTTGTAGACATTTCCATCACGGATGAGAGAAACAGAACCAAATTTATTATTCGAGTTTGAATCGTGAAAAAATTCCAAAATTGAGTTTGAATTTTAAATTTTTACATGTGTAAGGGAGGGTCCTGTCGGTTTTTTCGAAATTACTTTTTTTGAGCTATTGTGTAGTTTTTGTGTTTATTTTGTAGGCATTTTCATCACGGATAGGGAAAACCGAACCATATTTATGATTTGAGTTTGAATCGGGAGAAAATTCCAAATGTGAGTTTGAATTTTAAATTTTCACACGTGTAAGGGGTCCTCTCGGTTTTTTCAAAATTACTTTTTTCGAGCTATTGAATAGTTTTCGTGTTTATTTTGTAGGCATTTTCATCACGGATGAGAGAAACAGAACCAAATTTATAATTCGAGTTTGAATCGTGAAAAAATTCCAAAATTGAGTTTGAATTTTAAATTTTTACATGTTGAGGGGGGGGGGGGTCCTGTCGGTTTTTCAAAATTACTTTTTTTCCAGCTAGTGTAAATTTTGTAGGCATTTTCATCACGGATAGGGAAAACCGAACCATATTTATGATTTGAGTTTGAATCGGGAGAAAATTCCAAATGTGAGTTTGAATTTTAAATTTTCACACGTGTAAGGGGGGGTCCTCTCGGTTTTTTCAAAATTACTTTTTTCGAGCTATTGTGTAGTTTTTGTGTTTATTTTGTAGACATTTCCATCACGAATGAGAGAAACAGATCCAAATTTATTATTCGAGTTTGAATCGTGAAAAAATTCCAAAATTCAGTTTGAATTTTAAATTTTTACATGTGTAGGGGGGGGGGTGCTGTCGCTTTTTCAAAATTACTTTTTTCCAGCTAGTGTAAATTTTGTAGGCATTTTCATCACGGATAGGGAAAACCGAACCATATTTATGATTGGAGTTTGAATCGGGAGAAAATTCCAAATGTGAGTTTGAATTTTAAATTTTCACACGTGTAAGGGGGGGTCCTGTCGGTTTTTTCAAAATTACATTTTTCCAGCTAGTGTAAATTTTATAGGCATTTTCATCACGGATAGGGGAAACCGAACCATATTTATGATTTGAGTTTGAATCGGGAGAAAATTCCAAATGTGAGTTTGAATTTTAAATTTTCACACGTGTAAGGGGGGGGGTCCTGTCGGTTTTTTCAAAATTACTTTTTTCGAGCTATTGAATAGTTTTCATGTTTATTTTGTAGACATTTTCATCACGGTTGAGGAAAACAGAACCATATTTATGATTCGAGTTTGAATCGGGAGAAAATTCCAAAATTCAGATTGAATTTTAAATTTTTACACGTGTAGGGGGGGGGGGTCCTGTCGGTTTTTTCAAAATTACTTTTTTCCAGCTAGTCTTAATTTTGTAGGCATTTTCATCACAGATAGGGAAAACCGAACCATATTTATGATTTGAGTTTGAATCGGAAGAAAATTCCAAATGTGAGTTTGAATTTTAAATTTTCACACGTGTAAGGGGGGATCCTGTCGGTTTTTTCAAAATTACTTTTTTCGAGCTATTGTGTAGTTTTTGTGTTTATTTTGTAGACATTTCCATCACGGATGAGAGAAACAGATCCAAATTTATTATTCGAGTTTGAATCGTGAAAAAATTCCAAAATACAGTTTGAATTTTAAATTTTTACATGTGTAAGGGGGGGTCCTGTCGGTTTTTCAAAATTACTTTTTTCGAGCTATTGAATAAATTTCATGTTTATTTTGTTGGCATTTTCATCACGGATTAGGAAAACAGAACCATATTTATGATTCGAGTTTGAATCGTGAGAAAATTCTAACATTAAGTTTGAATTTAAAATTTTACATGTGTAAGTGAGGGTCCTGTCGGTTTTTTCGAAATTACTTTTTCGAGCTATTGAATAGTTTTCGTGTTTATTTTGTAGGCATTTTCATCACGGATGAGAGAAAAGGAACCAAATTTATAATTCGAGTTTGAATCGTGAAAAAATTCCAAAATTGAGTTTGAATTTTAAATTTTTACATGTGTAGGGGGGGGGGGGTCCTGTCGGTTTTTTCAAATTACTTTTTTCGAGCTATTGAATAGTTTTCATGTTTATTTTGTAGGCATTTTCATCACGGATGAGGAAAACAGAACCATATTTATTATTCGAGTTTGAATCGGGAGAAAATTCCAAAATTCAGTTTGAATTTTAAATTTTTACATGTGTAAGAGGGGGTCCTGTTTGTTTTTTCAAAATTACTTTTTTCGAGCTATTGTGTAGTTTTCGTGTTTATTTTGTAGGCATTTTCATCACGGAAGAGGAAAACAGAACCAAATTTATTATTCGAGTTTGAATCGTGAGAAAATTCTAAAATTAAGTTTGAATTTAAAATTTTTACACGTGTAGGGGGGGGGGGTCCTGTCGGTTTTTTCAAAATTACTTTTTTCCAGCTAGTGTAAATTTTGTAGGCATTTTCATCACGGATAGGGAAAACCGAACCATATTTATGATTTGAGTTTGAATCGGGAGAAAATTCCAAATGTGAGTTTGAATTTTAAATTTTCACACGTGTAAGGGGGGGGGGGGGGTCCTGTCGGTTTTTTCAAAATTACTTTTTTCGAGCTATTGAATAGTTTTCATGTTTATTTTGTAGACATTTTCATCACGGTTGAGGAAAACAGAACCATATTTATGATTCGAGTTTGAATCGTGAGAAAATTCTAAAATTGAGTTTGAATTTAAAATTTTCACACGTGTAAGGGGGGGTCCTGTCGGTTTTTTCAAAATTACTTTTTTCGAGCTATTGTGTAGTTTTCGTGTTTATTTTGTAGGCATTTTCATCACGGAAGAGGAAAACAGAACCACATTTATGATTCGAGTTTGAATCGGGAGAAAATTCCAAAATCAGATTGAATTTTAAATTTTTACACGTGTAGGGGGGGGGGGTCCTGTCGGTTTTTCAAAATTACTTTTTTCCAGCTAGTCTAAATTTTGTAGGCATTTTCATCACAGATAGGGAAAACCGAACCATATTTATGATTTGAGTTTGAATCGGAAGAAAATTCCAAATGTGAGTTTGAATTTTAAATATTTTCACACGTGTAAGGGGGGATCCTGTCGGTTTTTTCAAAATTACTTTTTTCGAGCTATTGTGTAGTTTTTGTGTTTATTTTGTAGACATTTCCATCACGGATGAGAGAAACAGATCCAAATTTATTATTCGAGTTTGAATCGTGAAAAAATTCCAAAATACAGTTTGAATTTTAAATTTTTACATGTGTAAGGGGGAGTCCTGTCGGTTTTTTCAAAATTACTTTTTTCGAGCTATTGAATAAATTTCATGTTTATTTTGTTGGCATTTTCATCACGGATTAGGAAAACAGAACCATATTTATGATTCGAGTTTGAATCGTGAGAAAATTCTAACATTAAGTTTGAATTTAAAATTTTTACATGTGTAAGGGAAATAATCCTGTCGGTTTTTTCGAAATTACTTTTTTTGAGCTATTGTGTAGTTTTTGTGTTTATTTTGTAGGCATTTTCATCACGGATACGGAAAACCGACCCATATTTATGATTTGAGTTTGAATCGGGAGAAAATTCCAAATGTGAGTTTGAATTTTAAATTTTCACACGTGTAAGGGGGGGTCCTGTCGGTTTTTTCAAAATTACTTTTTTCGAGCTATTGTGTAGTTTTCATATTTATTTTGTAGACATTTTCATCACGGTTGAGGAAAACAGAACCATATTTATGATTCGAGTTTGAATCGTGAGAAAATTCTAAAATTGAGTTTGAATTTTAAATTTTTACACGGGTAAGGGGGGGGTCCTGTCGGTTTTTTCAAAATTACTTTTTTTGAGCTATTGTGTAGTTTTTGTGTTTATTTTGTAGGCATTTTCATCACGGATAGGGAAAACAGAACCAAATTTATTATTCGAGTTTGAATCGTGAGAAAATTCTAAAATTGAGTTTGAATTTTAAATTTTTACACGGGTAAGGGGGGGGTCCTGTCGGTTTTTTCAAAATTACTTTTTTCGAGCTATTGAATAGTTTTCATATTTATTTTGTAGACATTTTCATCACGGTTGAGGAAAACAGAACCATATTTATGATTCGAGTTTGAATCGTGAGAAAATTATAAAATTGAGTTTGAATTTTAAATTTTTACATGTGTAAGGGGGGGTCCTGTCGGTTTTTTCAAATTACTTTTTTCGAGCTATTGAATAGTTTTCATGTTTATTTTGTAGGCATTTTCATCACGGATAGGGAAAACCGAACCATATTTATGATTTGAGTTTCAATCGGGAGAAAATTCCAAATGTGAGTTTGAAATTAAATTTTCACACGTGTAAGGGGGGGTCCTGTCGGTTTTTTCAAAATTACTTTTTTCGAGCTATTGTGTAGTTTTTGTGTTATTCTCTCATCACGGATGAGAGAAACAGAACCAAATTTATTATTCGAGTTTGAATCGTGAAAAAATTCCAAAATTGAGTTTGAATTTTAAATTTTTACATGTTTAAGGGGGGGGGGTCCTGTCGGTTTTTTTCAAAATTACTTTTTTCGAGCTATTGAATAGTTTTCGTGTTTATTTTGTAGGCATTTTCATCACGGATAGGGAAAACAGAACCATATTTATGATTTGAGTTTGAATCGGGAGAAAATTCCAAATGTGAGTTTGAATTTTAAATTTTCACACGTGTAAGGGGGGGTCCTGTCGGTTTTTTCAAAATTACTTTTTTCAAGCTATTGAATAAATTTCATGTTTATTTTGTAGGCATTTTCATCACGGATGAGGAAAACAGAACCATATTTATGACTCGAGTTTGAATCGTGAAAAAATTCTAAAATTTAGTTTGGATTTTAAATTTTCACACGTGTAAGGGAGGGTCCTGTCGGTTTTTTTAAAATTACTTTTTTCGAGCTATTGAATAAATTTCATGTTTATTTTGTTGGCATTTTCATCACGGATGAGGAAAACAGAACCATAGTTATGATTTGAGTTTGAATCGTGAAAAAGTTCCAAAATTGAGTTTGAATTTTAAATTGTCACACGTGTAAGGGGGGGTCCTGTCGGTTTTTTCAAAATTACTTTTTTCCAGCTAGTGTAAATTTTGTAGGCATTTTCATCACGGATAGGGAAAACCGAACCATATTTATGATTTGAGTTTGAATCGGGAGAAAATTCCAAATGTGAGTTTGAAATTAAATTTTCACACGTGTAAGGGGGGGTCCTGTCGGTTTTTTCAAAATTACTTTTTTCGAGCTATTGTGTAGTTTTTGTGTTATTCTCTCATCACGGATGAGAGAAACAGAACCAAATTTATTATTAGAGTTTGAATCGTGAAAAAATTCCAAAATTGAGTTTGAATTTTAAATTTTTACATGTTTAAGGGGGGGGGTCCTGTCGGTTTTTTCAAAATTACTTTTTTCGAGCTATTGAATAGTTTTCGTGTTTATTTTGTAGGCATTTTCATCACGGATGAGGAAAACAGAACCAAATTTATTATTCGAGTTTGAATCGTGAAAAAATTCCAAAATTGAGTTTGAATTTTAAATTTTTACACATGTAAGGGGGGGTCCTCTCGGTTTTTTCAAAATTACTTTTTTCGAGCTATTGTGTAGTTTTTGTGTTTATTTTGTAGACATTTCCATCACGGATGAGAGAAACAGAACCAAATTTATAATTCGAGTTTGAATCGTGAAAAAATTCCAAAATTGAGTTTGAATTTTAAATTTTTACATGTGTAAGGGGGGGTCCTGTCGGTTTTTTCAAATTACTTTTTTCGAGCTATTGAATAGTTTTCATGTTTATTTTGTAGGCATTTACATCACGGAAGAGGAAAACAGAACCAAATTTATTATTCGAGTTTGAATCGTGAAAAAATTCCAAAATTGAGTTTGAATTTTAAATTTTTATACGTGTAAGGGGGGGTCCTGTCGGTTTTTTCAAATTACTTTTTTCGAGCTATTGAATAGTTTTCATGTTTATTTTGTAGGCATTTTCATCACGGATAGGGAAAACAGAACCATATTTATGATTTGAGTTTGAATCGGGAGAAAATTCCAAATGTGAGTTTGAATTTTAAATTTTCACACGTGTAAGGGGGGGTCCTGTCGGTTTTTTCAAAATTACTTTTTTCGAGCTATTGAATAAATTTCATGTTTATTTTGTAGGCATTTTCATCACGGATGAGGAAAACAGAACCATATTTATGATTCGAGTTTGAATCGTGAGAAAATTCTAAAATTAAGTTTGAATTTAAAATTTTTACATGTGTAAGGGGGGGTCCTGTCGCTTTTTTCGAAATTACTTTTTTCGAGCTATTGTGTAGTTTTTGTGTTTATTTTGTAGGCATTTTCATCACGGATAGGGAAAACCGAACCATATTTATGATTTGAGTTTGAATCGTGAAAAAGTTCCAAAATTGAGTTTGAATTTTAAATTGTCACATGTGTAAGGGGGGGTCCTGTCGGTTTTTTCAAAATTACTTTTTTCCAGCTAGTGTAAATTTTGTAGGCATTTTCATCACGGATAGGGAAAACCGAACCCTATTTATGATTTGAGTTTGAATCGGGAGAAAATTCCAAATGTGAGTTTGAAATTAAATTTTCACACGTGTAAGGGGGGGTCCTGTCGGTTTTTTCAAAATTACTTTTTCGAGCTATTGTGTAGTTTTTGTGTTATTCTCTCATCACGGATGAGAGAAACAGAACCAAATTTATTATTAGAGTTTGAATCGTGAAAAAATTCCAAAATTGAGTTTGAATTTTAAATTTTTACATGTTTAAGGGGGGGGGGTCCTGTCGGTTTTTTCAAAATTACTTTTTTCGAGCTATTGAATAGTTTTCATGTTTATTTTGTAGGCATTTTCATCACGGATGAGGAAAACAGAACCATATTTATGATTCGAGTTTGAATCGTGAGAAAATTCTAAAATTCAGTTTGGATTTTAAATTTTTACACGTGTAAGGGGGGGTCCTGTCGGTTTTTTCAAATTACTTTTTTCGAGCTATTGAATAGTTTTCATGTTTATTTTGTAGGCATTTTCATCACGGATAGGGAAAACAGAACCATATTTATGACTCGAGTTTGAATCGTGAAAAAATTCCAAAATTGAGTTTGAATTTTAAATTTTCACACGTGTAGGGGGGGGGGGGGTCCTGTCGGTTTTTTCAAAATTACTTTTTTCGAGCTATTGTGTAGTTTTTGTGTTTATTTTGTAGGCATTTTCATCACGGATAGGGAGAAACAGAACCAAATTTATTATTCGAGTTTGAATCGTGAGAAAATTCTAAAATTGAGTTTGAATTTTAAATTTTTACACGGGTAAGGGGGGTCCTGTCGGTTTTTTCAAAATTACTTTTTTCGAGCTATTGAATAGTTTTCATATTTATTTTGTAGACATTTTCATCACGGTTGAGGAAAACAGACCATATTTATGATTCGAGTTTGAATCGTGAGAAAATTCTAAAATTGAGTTTGAATTTTAAATTTTTACACGGGTAAGGGGGGGTCCTGTCGGTTTTTTCAAAATTACTTTTTTCGAGCTATTGTGTAGTTTTTGTGTTTATTTTGTAGGCATTTTCATCACGGATAGGGAAAACAGAACCAAATTTATTATTCGAGTTTGAATCGTGAGAAAATTCTAAAATTGAGTTTGAATTTTAAATTTTACACGGGTAAGGGGGGTCCTGTCGGTTTTTTCAAAATTACTTTTTTCGAGCTATTGAATAGTTTTCATATTTATTTTGTAGACATTTTCATCACGGTTTGAGGAAAACAGAACCATATTTATGATTCGAGTTTGAATCGTGAGAAAATTCTAAAATTGAGTTTGAATTTTAAATTTTTACATGTGTAAGGTTTTTCAAAATTACTTTTTTCGAGCTATTGTGTAGTTTTCGTGTTTATTTTGTAGGTATTTTCATCACGGATGAGGAAAACAGAACCATATTTATGATTCGAGTTTGAATCGTGAGAAAATTCTAAAATTCAGTTTGGATTTTAAATTTTTATACGTGTAAGGGGGGGTCCTGTCGGTTTTTTCAAATTACTTTATTCGAGCTATTGAATAGTTTTCATGTTTATTTTGTAGGCATTTTCATCACGGATAGGGAAAACAGAACCATATTTATGATTTGAGTTTGAATCGGGAGAAAATTCCAAATGTGAGTTTGAATTTTAAATTTTCACACGTGTAAGGGGGGGTCCTGTCGGTTTTTCAAAAATTACTTTTTTCGAGCTATTGAATAAATTTCATGTTTATTTTGTAGGCATTTTCATCACGGATGAGGAAAACAGAACCATATTTATGATTCGAGTTTGAATCGTGAGAAAATTCTAAAATTAAGTTTGAATTTAAAATTTTTACATGTGTAAGGGGGGGTCCTGTCGCTTTTTTCGAATTACTTTTTTCGAGCTATTGTGTAGTTTTTGTGTTTATTTTGTAGGCATTTTCATCACGGATAGGGAAAACCGAACCATATTTATGATTTGAGTTTGAATCGTGAAAAAGTTCCAAAATTGAGTTTGAATTTTAAATTGTCACACGTGTAAGGGGGGGTCCTGTCGGTTTTTCAAAATTACTTTTTTCCAGCTAGTGTAAATTTTGTAGGCATTTTCATCACGGATAGGAAAACCGAACCATATTTATGATTTTGAGTTTGAATCGGGAGAAAATTCCAAATGTGAGTTTGAAATTAAATTTTCACACGTGTAAGGGGGGGGGTCCTGTCGGTTTTTTTCAAAATTACTTTTTCGAGCTATTGTGTAGTTTTTGTGTTATTCTCTCATCACGGATGAGAGAAACAGAACCAAATTTATTATTAGAGTTTGAATCGTGAAAAAATTCCAAAATTGAGTTTGAATTTTAAATTTTTACATGTTTAAGGGGGGGGGGGTCCTGTCGGTTTTTTCAAAATTACTTTTTTCGAGCTATTGAATAGTTTTCATGTTTATTTTGTAGGCATTTTCATCACGGATGAGGAAAACAGAACCATATTTATGATTCGAGTTTGAATCGTGAGAAAATTCTAAAATTCAGTTTGGATTTTAAATTTTTACACGTGTAAGGGGGGGTCCTGTCGGTTTTTCAAATTACTTTTTTCGAGCTATTGAATAGTTTTCATGTTTATTTTGTAGGCATTTTCATCACGGATAGGGAAAACAGAACCATATTTATGACTCGAGTTTGAATCGTGAAAAAATTCCAAAATTGAGTTTGAATTTTAATTTTCACACGTGTAGGGGGGGGGTCCTGTCGGTTTTTCAAAATTACTTTTTTCGAGCTATTGTGTAGTTTTTGTGTTTATTTTGTAGGCATTTTCATCACGGATAGGGAAAACAGAACCAAATTTATTATTCGAGTTTGAATCGTGAGAAAATTCTAAAATTGAGTTTGAATTTTAAATTTTTACACGGGTAAGGGGGGGTCCTGTCGGTTTTTTCAAAATTACTTTTTTCGAGCTATTGAATAGTTTTCATATTTATTTTGTAGACATTTTCATCACGGTTGAGGAAAACAGAACCATATTTATGATTCGAGTTTGAATCGTGAGAAAATTCTAAAATTGAGTTTGAATTTTAAATTTTTACACGGGTAAGGGGGGGTCCTGTCGGTTTTTTCAAAATTACTTTTTTCGAGCTATTGTGTAGTTTTTGTGTTTATTTTGTAGGCATTTTCATCACGGATAGGGAAAACAGAACCAAATTTATTATTCGAGTTTGAATCGTGAGAAAATTCTAAAATTGAGTTTGAATTTTAAATTTTTACACGGGTAAGGGGGGGTCCTGTCGGTTTTTTCAAAATTACTTTTTTCGAGCTATTGAATAGTTTTCATATTTATTTTGTAGACATTTTCATCACGGTTGAGGAAAACAGAACCATATTTATGATTCGAGTTTGAATCGTGAGAAAATTCTAAAATTGAGTTTGAATTTTAAATTTTTACATGTGTAAGGTTTTTTCAAAATTACTTTTTTCGAGCTATTGTGTAGTTTTCGTGTTTATTTTGTAGGTATTTTCATCACGGATGAGGAAAACAGAACCATATTTATGATTCGAGTTTGAATCGTGAGAAAATTCTAAAATTCAGTTTGGATTTTAAATTTTTATACGTGTAAGGGGGGGTCCTGTCGGTTTTTTCAAATTACTTTATTCGAGCTATTGAATAGTTTTCATGTTTATTTTGTAGGCATTTTCATCACGGATAGGGAAAACAGAACCATATTTATGATTTGAGTTTGAATCGGGAGAAAATTCCAAATGTGAGTTTGAATTTTAAATTTTCACACGTGTAAGGGGGGGTCCTGTCGGTTTTTTCAAAATTACTTTTTTCGAGCTATTGAATAAATTTCATGTTTATTTTGTAGGCATTTTCATCACGGATGAGGAAAACAGAACCATATTTATGATTCGAGTTTGAATCGTGAGAAAATTCTAAAATTAAGTTTGAATTTAAAATTTTTACATGTGTAAGGGGGGGTCCTGTCGCTTTTTTCGAAATTACTTTTTTCGAGCTATTGTGTAGTTTTTGTGTTTATTTTGTAGGCATTTTCATCACGGATAGGGAAAACCGAACCATATTTATGATTTGAGTTTGAATCGTGAAAAAGTTCCAAAATTGAGTTTGAATTTTAAATTGTCACACGTGTAAGGGGGGGTCCTGTCGGTTTTTTCAAAATTACTTTTTTCCAGCTAGTGTAAATTTTGTAGGCATTTTCATCACGGATAGGGAAAACCGAACCATATTTATGATTTGAGTTTGAATCGGGAGAAAATTCCAAATGTGAGTTTGAAATTAAATTTTCACACGTTTAAGGGGGGGGGTCCTGTCGGTTTTTTCAAAATTACTTTTTTCGAGCTATTGTGTAGTTTTTGTGTTATTCTCTCATCACGGATGAGAGAAACAGAACCAAATTTATTATTAGAGTTTGAATCGTGAAAAAATTCCAAAATTGAGTTTGAATTTTAAATTTTTACATGTTTAAGGGGGGGGGGTCCTGTCGGTTTTTTCAAAATTACTTTTTTCGAGCTATTGAATAGTTTTCATGTTTATTTTGTAGGCATTTTCATCACGGATGAGGAAAACAGAACCATATTTATGATTCGAGTTTGAATCGTGAGAAAATTCTAAAATTCAGTTTGGATTTTAAATTTTTACACGTGTAAGGGGGGGTCCTGTCGGTTTTTTCAAATTACTTTTTTCGAGCTATTGAATAGTTTTCATGTTTATTTTGTAGGCATTTTCATCACGGATAGGGAAAACAGAACCATATTTATGACTCGAGTTTGAATCGTGAAAAAATTCCAAAATTGAGTTTGAATTTTAAATTTTTACACGGGTAAGGGGGGGTCCTGTCGGTTTTTTCAAAATTACTTTTTTCGAGCTATTGTGTAGTTTTTGTGTTTATTTTGTAGGCATTTTCATCACGGATAGGGAAAACAGAACCAAATTTATTATTCGAGTTTGAATCGTGAGAAAATTCTAAAATTGAGTTTGAATTTTAAATTTTTACACGGGTAAGGGGGGGTCCTGTCGGTTTTTTCAAAATTACTTTTTTCGAGCTATTGAATAGTTTTCATATTTATTTTGTAGACATTTTCATCACGGTTGAGGAAAACAGAACCATATTTATGATTCGAGTTTGAATCGTGAGAAAATTCTAAAATTGAGTTTGAATTTTAAATTTTTACATGTGTAAGGTTTTTTCAAAATTACTTTTTTCGAGCTATTGTGTAGTTTTCGTGTTTATTTTGTAGGTATTTTCATCACGGATGAGGAAAACAGAACCATATTTATGATTCGAGTTTGAATCGTGAGAAAATTCTAAAATTCAGTTTGGATTTTAAATTTTTATACGTGTAAGGGGGGGTCCTGTCGGTTTTTTCAAATTACTTTTTTCGAGCTATTGAATAGTTTTCATGTTTATTTTGTAGGCATTTTCATCACGGATAGGGAAAACAGAACCATATTTATGATTTGAGTTTGAATCGGGAGAAAATTCCAAATGTGAGTTTGGATTTTAAATTTTCACACGTGTAAGGGAGGGTCCTGTCGGTTTTTTTAAAATTACTTTTTTCGAGCTATTGAATAAATTTCATGTTTATTTTGTTGGCATTTTCATCACGGATGAGGAAAACAGAACCATATTTATGATTCGAGTTTGAATCGTGAGAAAATTCTAAAATTAAGTTTGAATTTAAAATTTTTACATGTGTAGGGGGGGGGGTCCTGTCGCTTTTTTCGAAATTACTTTTTTCGAGCTATTGTGTAGTTTTTGTGTTTATTTTGTAGGCATTTTCATCACGGATAGGGAAAACCGAACCATATTTATGATTTGAGTTTGAATCGTGAAAAAGTTCCAAAATTGAGTTTGAATTTTAAATTGTCACACGTGTAAGGGGGGGTCCTGTCGGTTTTTTCAAAATTACTTTTTTCCAGCTAGTGTAAATTTTGTAGGCATTTTCATCACGGATAGGGAAAACCGAACCATATTTATGATTTGAGTTTGAATCGGGAGAAAATTCCAAATGTGAGTTTGAAATTAAATTTTCACACGTGTAAGGGGGGGTCCTGTCGGTTTTTTCAAAATTACTTTTTTCGAGCTATTGTGTAGTTTTTGTGTTATTCTC
Organism: Pholcus phalangioides; assembly: GCF_987345545.1. Classification (NCBI taxonomy): domain Eukaryota; kingdom Metazoa; phylum Arthropoda; class Arachnida; order Araneae; family Pholcidae; genus Pholcus; species Pholcus phalangioides. The sequence continues at coordinate 7,596,266 of NW_028301615.1, read as the reverse complement.
TCATCACGGATGAGAGAAACAGAACCAAATTTATTATTAGAGTTTGAGTCGTGAAAAAATTCCAAAATTGAGTTTGAATTTTAAATTTTTACATGTTTAAGGGGGGGGTCCTGTCGGTTTTTTCAAAATTACTTTTTTCGAGCTATTGAATAGTTTTCATGTTTATTTTGTAGGCATTTTCATCACGGATGAGGAAAACAGAACCAAATTTATTATTCGAGTTTGAATCGTGAAAAAATTCCAAAATTGAGTTTGAATTTTAAATTTTTACACATGTAAGGGGGGGTCCTCTCGGTTTTTTCAAAATTACTTTTTTCGAGCTATTGTGTAGTTTTTGTGTTTATTTTGTAGACATTTCCATCACGGATGAGAGAAACAGAACCAAATTTATAATTCGAGTTTGAATCGTGAAAAAATTCCAAAATTGAGTTTGAATTTTAAATTTTTACATGTGTAAGGGGGGGTCCTGTCGGTTTTTTCAAATTACTTTTTTCGAGCTATTGAATAGTTTTCATGTTTATTTTGTAGGCATTTACATCACGGATGAGGAAAACAGAACCACATTTATAATTCGAGTTTGAATCGGGAGAAAATTCCAAAATTCAGATTGAATTTTAAATTTTTACACGTGTAGGGGGGGTCCTGTCGGTTTTTTCAAAATTACTTTTTTCGAGCTATTGTGTAGTTTTCGTGTTTATTTTGTAGGCATTTTCATCACGGAAGAGGAAAACAGAACCAAATTTATTATTCGAGTTTGAATCGTGAAAAAATTCCAAAATTGAGTTTGAATTTTAAATTTTTACACATGTAAGGGGGGGTCCTCTCGGTTTTTTCAAAATTACTTTTTTCGAGCTATTGAATAGTTTTCGTGTTTATTTTGTAGGCATTTTCATCACGGATGAGGAAAACAGAACCACATTTATAATTCGAGTTTGAATCGGGAGAAAATTCCAAAATTCAGATTGAATTTTAAATTTTTACACGTGTAAAGGGGGGGGGGGTCCTGTCGGTTTTTTCAAAATTACTTTTTTCAAGCTAGTGTAAATTTTGTAGGCATTTTCATCACGGATAGGGAAAACCGAACCATATTTATGATTTGAGTTTGAATCGGGAGAAAATTCCAAATGTGAGTTTGAATTTTAAATTTTTACACGTGTAAGGGGGGGTCCTCTCGGTTTTTTCAAAATTACTTTTTTGGAGCTATTGTGTAGTTTTCGTGTTTATTTTGTAGGCATTTTCATCACGGAAGAGGAAAACAGAACCAAATTTATTATTTGAGTTTGAATCGTGAAAAAATTCCAAAATTGAGTTTGAATTTTAAATTTTTACATGTGTAAGGGGGGTCGTATCGGTTTTTCCAAAATTACTTTTTTCGAGCTATTGAATAGTTTTCATGTTTATTTTGTAGGCATTTTCATCACGGATAGGGAAAACAGAACCACATTTATGATTCGAGTTTGAATCGTGAGAAAATTCTAAAATTAAGTTTAAATTTAAAATTTTTACATGAGTAAGGGGGGGTCCTGTCGCTCTTTTCGAAATTACTTTTTTCGAGCTATTGTGTAGTTTTTGTGTTTATTTTGTAGGCATTTTCATCACGGATAGGGAAATCCGAACCATATTTATAATTCGAGTTTGAATCGGGAGAAAATTCCAAAATTCAGATTGAATTTTAAATTTTTACACGTGTAAGGGGGGGGGGTCCTGTCGGTTTTTTCAAAATTACATTTTTCCAGCTAGTGTAAATTTTGTAGGCATTTTCATCACGGATAGGGGAAACCGAACCATATTTATGATTTGAGTTTGAATCGGGAGAAAATTCCAAATGTGAGTTTGAATTTTAAATTGTTACATGTGTAAGGGGGGTCCTATCGGTTTTTTCAAAATTACTTTTTTCGAGCTATTGAATAGTTTTCATGTTTATTTTGTAGGCATTTTCATCACGGATAGGGAAAACCGAACCATATTTATGATTTGAGTTTGAATCGGGAGAAAATTCCAAATGTGAGTTTGAATTTTAAATTTTCACACGTGTAAGGGGGGGGGGGTCCTCTCGGTTTTTTCAAAATTACTTTTTTCGAGCTATTGAATAGTTTTCGTGTTTATTTTGTAGGCATTTTCATCACGGATGAGGAAAACAGAACCACATTTATAATTCGAGTTTGAATCGGGAGAAAATTCCAAAATTCAGATTGAATTTTAAATTTTCACACGTGTAAGGGGGGGACCTGTCGGTTTTTTCAAAATTACTTTTTTCGAGCTATTGTGTAGTTTTCGTGTTTATTTTGTAGGCATTTTCATCACGGAAGAGGAAAACAGAACCAAATTTATTATTCGAGTTTGAATCGTGAAAAAATTCCGAAATTGAGTTTGAATTTTAAATTTTTACACATGTAAGGGGGGGTCCTCTCGGTTTTTTCAAAATTACTTTTTTCGAGCTATTGAATAGTTTTCGTGTTTATTTTGTAGGCATTTTCATCACGGATGAGGAAAACAGAACCACATTTATAATTCGAGTTTGAATCGGGATAAAATTCCAAAATTCAGATTGAATTTTAAATTTTTACACGTGTAAGGGGGGGGGGGTCCTGTCGGTTTTTCCAAAATTACTTTTTTCCAGCTAGTCTAAATTTTGTAGGCATTTTCATCACGGATAGGGAAAACCGAACCATATTTATGATTGGAGTTTGAATCGGGAGAAAATTCCAAATGTGAGTTTGAATTTTAAATTTTCACACGTGTAATTGAATAAATTTCATGTTTATTTTGTTGGCATTTTCATCACGGATGAGGAAAACAGAACCATATATATGATTCGAGTTTGAATCGTGAGAAAATTCTAAAATTAAGTTTGAATTTAAAATTTTTACATGTGTAGGGGGGGGTCCTCTCGGTTTTTTCAAAATTACTTTTTTCGAGCTATTGTGTAGTTTTCATGTTTATTTTGTAGGCATTTTCATCACAGATGAGGAAAACAGAACCACATTTATAATTCGGGTTTCAATCGGGAGAAAATTCCAAATGTGAGTTTGAATTTTAAATTTTCACACGTGTAAGGGGGGGGGGGGTCCTCTCGGTTTTTTCAAAATTACTTTTTTCGAGCTATTGAATAGTTTTCGTGTTTATTTTGTAGGCATTTTCATCACGGATGAGGAAAACAGAACCATATTTATGATTCGAGTTTGAATCGTGAGAAAATTCTAACATTAAGTTTGAATTTAAAATTTTTACATGTGTAAGGGAGGGTCCTGTCGGTTTTTTCGAAATTACTTTTTTTGAGCTATTGTGTAGTTTTTGTGTTTATTTTGTAGGCATTTTCATCACGGATAGGGAAAACCGAACCATATTTATGATTTGAGTTTGAATCGGGAGAAAATTCCAAATGTGAGTTTGAATTTTAAATTTTCACACGTGTAAGGGGGGGGGGGGTCCTCTCGGTTTTTTCAAAATTACTTTTTTCGAGCTATTGAATAGTTTTCGTGTTTATTTTGTAGGCATTTTCATCACGGATGAGGAAAACAGAACCATATTTATTATTCGAGTTTGAATCGGGAGAAAATTCCAAATGTGAGTTTGAGTTTTAAATTTTCACACGTGTAAGGGGTCCTCTCGGTTTTTTCAAAATTACTTAGTTCGAGCTATTGTGTAGTTTTTGTGTTTATTTTGTAGACATTTCCAACACGGATGAGAGAAACAGATCCAAATTTATTATTCGAGTTTGAATCGTGAAAAAATTCCAAAATTCAGTTTGAATTTTAAATTTTTACATGTGTAAGGGGGGGTCCTGTCGGTTTTTTCAAATTACTTTTTTCGAGCTATTGAATAGTTTTTGTGTTTATTTTGTAGGCATTTTCATCACGGATAGGGAAAACAGAACCAAATTTATTATTCGAGTTTGAATCGTGAGAAAATTCTAAAATTGAGTTTGAATTTTAAATTTTTACACGGGTAAGGGGGGGTCCTGTCTTTTTTTTCAAAATTACTTTTTTCGAGCTATTGTGTAGTTTTCGTGTTTATTTTGTAGGCATTTACATCACGGATGAGGAAAACAGAACCACATTTATAATTCGAGTTTGAATCGTGAAAAAATTCCAAAATTGAGTTTGAATTTTAAATTTTCACACGTGTAAGGGGGGGGGGGTCCTGTCGGTTTTTTCAAAATTACTTTTTTCGAGCTATTGTGTAGTTTTTGTGTTTATTTTGTAGGCATTTTCATCACGGATAGGGAAAACAGAACCAAATTTATTATTCGAGTTTGAATCGTGAGAAAATTCTAAAATTGAGTTCGAATTTTAAATTTTTACATGTTTAAGGGGGGGGGGGGTCCTGTCGGTTTTTTCAAAATTACTTTTTTCGAGCTATTGTGTAGTTTTTGTGTTTATTTTGTAGGCATTTTCATCACGGATGAGGAAAACAGAACCATATTTATCATTCGAGTTTGAATCGGGAGAAAATTCCAAATGTGAGTTTGAATTTTAAATTTTCACACGTGTAAGGGGGGGTCCTGTCGGTTTTTTCAAAATTACTTTTTTCGAGCTATTGAATAGTTTTCGTGTTTATTTTGTAGGCATTTTCATCACGGATAGGGAAAACAGAACCATATTTATGATTCGAGTTTGAATCGTGAGAAAATTCTAAAATTCAGTTTGAATTTTAAATTTTCACACGTGTAAGTGGGGGGGGGGGGGGGTCCTGTCGGTTTTTTCAAAATTACTTTTTTCCAGCTAGTGTAAATTTTGTAGGCATTTTCATCACGGATAGGGAAAACCGAACCATATTTATGATTTGAGTTTGAATCGGGAGAAAATTCCAAATGTGAGTTTGAAATTAAATTTTCACACGTGTAAGGGGGGGTCCTGTCGGTTTTTTCAAAATTACTTTTTTCGAGCTATTGTGTAGTTTTTGTGTTATTCTCTCATCACGGATGAGAGAAACAGAACCAAATTTATTATTAGAGTTTGAATCGTGAAAAAATTCCAAAATTGAGTTTGAATTTTAAATTTTTACATGTTTAAGGGGGGGGGGGGGTCCTGTCGGTTTTTTCAAAATTACTTTTTTCGAGCTATTGAATAGTTTTCATATTTATTTTGTAGACATTTTCATCACGGTTGAGGAAAACAGAACCATATTTATGATTCGAGTTTGAATCGTGAGAAAATTCTAAAATTGAGTTTGAATTTTAAATTTTTACATGTGTAAGGTTTTTTCAAAATTACTTTTTTCGAGCTATTGTGTAGTTTTCGTGTTTATTTTGTAGGTATTTTCATCACGGATGAGGAAAACAGAACCATATTTATGATTCGAGTTTGAATCGTGAGAAAATTCTAAAATTCAGTTTGGATTTTAAATTTTTATACGTGTAAGGGGGGGTCCTGTCGGTTTTTTCAAATTACTTTTTTCGAGCTATTGAATAGTTTTCATGTTTATTTTGTAGGCATTTTCATCACGGATAGGGAAAACAGAACCATATTTATGATTTGAGTTTGAATCGGGAGAAAATTCCAAATGTGAGTTTGGATTTTAAATTTTCACACGTGTAAGGGAGGGTCCTGTCGGTTTTTTTAAAATTACTTTTTTCGAGCTATTGAATAAATTTCATGTTTATTTTGTTGGCATTTTCATCACGGATGAGGAAAACAGAACCATATTTATGATTCGAGTTTGAATCGTGAGAAAATTCTAAAATTAAGTTTGAATTTAAAATTTTTACATGTGTAGGGGGGGGGGTCCTGTCGCTTTTTTCGAAATTACTTTTTTCGAGCTATTGTGTAGTTTTTGTGTTTATTTTGTAGGCATTTTCATCACGGATAGGGAAAACCGAACCATATTTATGATTTGAGTTTGAATCGTGAAAAAGTTCCAAAATTGAGTTTGAATTTTAAATTGTCACACGTGTAAGGGGGGGTCCTGTCGGTTTTTTCAAAATTACTTTTTTCCAGCTAGTGTAAATTTTGTAGGCATTTTCATCACGGATAGGGAAAACCGAACCATATTTATGATTTGAGTTTGAATCGGGAGAAAATTCCAAATGTGAGTTTGAAATTAAATTTTCACACGTGTAAGGGGGGGTCCTGTCGGTTTTTTCAAAATTACTTTTTTCGAGCTATTGTGTAGTTTTTGTGTTATTCTCTCATCACGGATGAGAGAAACAGAACCAAATTTATTATTAGAGTTTGAATCGTGAAAAAATTCCAAAATTGAGTTTGAATTTTAAATTTTTACATGTTTAAGGGGGGGGGGTCCTGTCGGTTTTTTCAAAATTACTTTTTTCGAGCTATTGAATAGTTTTCGTGTTTATTTTGTAGGCATTTTCATCACGGATGAGGAAAACAGAACCAAATTTATTATTCGAGTTTGAATCGTGAAAAAATTCCAAAATTGAGTTTGAATTTTAAATTTTTACACATGTAAGGGGGGGTCCTCTCGGTTTTTTCAAAATTACTTTTTTCGAGCTATTGTGTAGTTTTTGTGTTTATTTTGTAGACATTTCCATCACGGATGAGAGAAACAGAACCAAATTTATAATTCGAGTTTGAATCGTGAAAAAATTCCAAAATTGAGTTTGAATTTTAAATTTTTACATGTGTAAGGGGGGGTCCTGTCGGTTTTTTCAAATTACTTTTTTCGAGCTATTGAATAGTTTTCATGTTTATTTTGTAGGCATTTACATCACGGATGAGGAAAACAGAACCACATTTATAATTCGAGTTTGAATCGGGAGAAAATTCCAAAATTCAGATTGAATTTTAAATTTTTACACGTGTAGGGGGGGTCCTGTCGGTTTTTTCAAAATTACTTTTTTCGAGCTATTGTGTAGTTTTCGTGTTTATTTTGTAGGCATTTTCATCACGGAAGAGGAAAACAGAACCAAATTTATTATTCGAGTTTGAATCGTGAAAAAATTCCAAAATTGAGTTTGAATTTTAAATTTTTACACATGTAAGGGGGGGTCCTCTCGGTTTTTTCAAAATTACTTTTTTCGAGCTATTGAATAGTTTTCGTGTTTATTTTGTAGGCATTTTCATCACGGATGAGGAAAACAGAACCACATTTATAATTCGAGTTTGAATCGGGAGAAAATTCCAAAATTCAGATTGAATTTTAAATTTTTACACGTGTAAAGGGGGGGGGGGGGTCCTGTCGGTTTTTTCAAAATTACTTTTTTCAAGCTAGTGTAAATTTTGTAGGCATTTTCATCACGGATAGGGAAAACCGAACCATATTTATGATTTGAGTTTGAATCGGGAGAAAATTCCAAATGTGAGTTTGAATTTTAAATTTTTACACGTGTAAGGGGGGGTCCTCTCGGTTTTTTCAAAATTACTTTTTTGGAGCTATTGTGTAGTTTTCGTGTTTATTTTGTAGGCATTTTCATCACGGAAGAGGAAAACAGAACCAAATTTATTATTTGAGTTTGAATCGTGAAAAAATTCCAAAATTGAGTTTGAATTTTAAATTTTTACATGTGTAAGGGGGGTCGTATCGGTTTTTCCAAAATTACTTTTTTCGAGCTATTGAATAGTTTTCATGTTTATTTTGTAGGCATTTTCATCACGGATAGGGAAAACCGAACCATATTTATGATTTGAGTTTGAATCGGGAGAAAATTCCAAATGTGAGTTTGAATTTTAAATTTTCACACGTGTAAGGGGGGGGGGGTCCTCTCGGTTTTTTCAAAATTACTTTTTTCGAGCTATTGAATAGTTTTCGTGTTTATTTTGTAGGCATTTTCATCACGGATGAGGAAAACAGAACCACATTTATAATTCGAGTTTGAATCGGGAGAAAATTCCAAAATTCAGATTGAATTTTAAATTTTCACACGTGTAAGGGGGGGACCTGTCGGTTTTTTCAAAATTACTTTTTTCGAGCTATTGTGTAGTTTTCGTGTTTATTTTGTAGGCATTTTCATCACGGAAGAGGAAAACAGAACCAAATTTATTATTCGAGTTTGAATCGTGAAAAAATTCCGAAATTGAGTTTGAATTTTAAATTTTTACACATGTAAGGGGGGGTCCTCTCGGTTTTTTCAAAATTACTTTTTTCGAGCTATTGAATAGTTTTCGTGTTTATTTTGTAGGCATTTTCATCACGGATGAGGAAAACAGAACCACATTTATAATTCGAGTTTGAATCGGGATAAAATTCCAAAATTCAGATTGAATTTTAAATTTTTACACGTGTAAGGGGGGGGGGTCCTGTCGGTTTTTCCAAAATTACTTTTTTCCAGCTAGTCTAAATTTTGTAGGCATTTTCATCACGGATAGGGAAAACCGAACCATATTTATGATTGGAGTTTGAATCGGGAGAAAATTCCAAATGTGAGTTTGAATTTTAAATTTTCACACGTGTAATTGAATAAATTTCATGTTTATTTTGTTGGCATTTTCATCACGGATGAGGAAAACAGAACCATATATATGATTCGAGTTTGAATCGTGAGAAAATTCTAAAATTAAGTTTGAATTTAAAATTTTTACATGTGTAGGGGGGGGTCCTCTCGGTTTTTTCAAAATTACTTTTTTCGAGCTATTGTGTAGTTTTCATGTTTATTTTGTAGGCATTTTCATCACAGATGAGGAAAACAGAACCACATTTATAATTCGGGTTTCAATCGGGAGAAAATTCCAAATGTGAGTTTGAATTTTAAATTTTCACACGTGTAAGGGGGGGGGGTCCTCTCGGTTTTTTCAAAATTACTTTTTTCGAGCTATTGAATAGTTTTCGTGTTTATTTTGTAGGCATTTTCATCACGGATGAGGAAAACAGAACCATATTTATGATTCGAGTTTGAATCGTGAGAAAATTCTAACATTAAGTTTGAATTTAAAATTTTTACATGTGTAAGGGAGGGTCCTGTCGGTTTTTTCGAAATTACTTTTTTTGAGCTATTGTGTAGTTTTTGTGTTTATTTTGTAGGCATTTTCATCACGGATAGGGAAAACCGAACCATATTTATGATTTGAGTTTGAATCGGGAGAAAATTCCAAATGTGAGTTTGAATTTTAAATTTTCACACGTGTAAGGGGGGGGGGGTCCTCTCGGTTTTTTCAAAATTACTTTTTTCGAGCTATTGAATAGTTTTCGTGTTTATTTTGTAGGCATTTTCATCACGGATGAGGAAAACAGAACCATATTTATTATTCGAGTTTGAATCGGGAGAAAATTCCAAATGTGAGTTTGAGTTTTAAATTTTCACACGTGTAAGGGGTCCTCTCGGTTTTTTCAAAATTACTTAGTTCGAGCTATTGTGTAGTTTTTGTGTTTATTTTGTAGACATTTCCAACACGGATGAGAGAAACAGATCCAAATTTATTATTCGAGTTTGAATCGTGAAAAAATTCCAAAATTCAGTTTGAATTTTAAATTTTTACATGTGTAAGGGGGGGTCCTGTCGGTTTTTTCAAATTACTTTTTTCGAGCTATTGAATAGTTTTTGTGTTTATTTTGTAGGCATTTTCATCACGGATAGGGAAAACAGAACCAAATTTATTATTCGAGTTTGAATCGTGAGAAAATTCTAAAATTGAGTTTGAATTTTAAATTTTTACACGGGTAAGGGGGGGGTCCTGTCGGTTTTTTCAAAATTACTTTTTTCGAGCTATTGTGTAGTTTTCGTGTTTATTTTGTAGGCATTTACATCACGGATGAGGAAAACAGAACCACATTTATAATTCGAGTTTGAATCGTGAAAAAATTCCAAAATTGAGTTTGAATTTTAAATTTTCACACGTGTAAGGGGGGGGGGGTCCTGTCGGTTTTTTCAAAATTACTTTTTTCGAGCTATTGTGTAGTTTTTGTGTTTATTTTGTAGGCATTTTCATCACGGATAGGGAAAACAGAACCAAATTTATTATTCGAGTTTGAATCGTGAGAAAATTCTAAAATTGAGTTCGAATTTTAAATTTTTACATGTTTAAGGGGGGGGGGGTCCTGTCGGTTTTTTCAAAATTACTTTTTTCGAGCTATTGTGTAGTTTTTGTGTTTATTTTGTAGGCATTTTCATCACGGATGAGGAAAACAGAACCATATTTATCATTCGAGTTTGAATCGGGAGAAAATTCCAAATGTGAGTTTGAATTTTAAATTTTCACACGTGTAAGGGGGGGTCCTGTCGGTTTTTTCAAAATTACTTTTTTCGAGCTATTGAATAGTTTTCGTGTTTATTTTGTAGGCATTTTCATCACGGATAGGGAAAACAGAACCATATTTATGATTCGAGTTTGAATCGTGAGAAAATTCTAAAATTCAGTTTGAATTTTAAATTTTCACACGTGTAAGTGGGGGGGGGGGGGTCCTGTCGGTTTTTTCAAAATTACTTTTTTCCAGCTAGTGTAAATTTTGTAGGCATTTTCATCACGGATAGGGAAAACCGAACCATATTTATGATTTGAGTTTGAATCGGGAGAAAATTCCAAATGTGAGTTTGAAATTAAATTTTCACACGTGTAAGGGGGGGTCCTGTCGGTTTTTTCAAAATTACTTTTTTCGAGCTATTGTGTAGTTTTTGTGTTATTCTCTCATCACGGATGAGAGAAACAGAACCAAATTTATTATTAGAGTTTGAATCGTGAAAAAATTCCAAAATTGAGTTTGAATTTTAAATTTTTACATGTTTAAGGGGGGGGGGGGTCCTGTCGGTTTTTTCAAAATTACTTTTTTCGAGCTATTGTGTAGTTTTCGTGTTTATTTTGTAGGCATTTTCATCACGGATGAGGAAAACAGAACCATATTTATGATTCAAGTTTGAATCGTGAGAAAATTCTAAAATTCAGTTTGGATTTTAAATTTTTATACGTGTAAGGGATGGTCCTGTCGGTTTTTTCAAATTACTTTTTTCGAGCTATTGAATAGTTTTCATGTTTATTTTGTAGGCATTTTCATCACGGATAGGGAAAACAGAACCAAATTTATTATTCGAGTTTGAATCGTGAGAAAATTCCAAAATTCAGTTTGAATTTTAAATTTTTACACAGGTAAGGGGGGGTCCTGTCGGTTTTTTCAAAATTACTTTTTTCGAGCTATTGAATAGTTTTCATATTTATTTTGTAGACATTTTCATCACGGTTGAGGAAAACAGAACCATATTTATGATTCGAGTTTGAATCGTGAGAAAATTCTAAAATTGAGTTTGAATTTTAAATTTTTACATGTGTAAGGTTTTTTCAAAATTACTTTTTTCGAGCTATTGTGTAGTTTTCGTGTTTATTTTGTAGGCATTTTCATCACGGATGAGGAAAACAGAACCATATTTATTATTCGAGTATGAATCGTGAAAAAGTTCCAAAATTGAGTTTCAATTTTAAATTTTTACACGTGTAAGGGGGGGTCCTGTCGGTTTTTTCAAATTACTTTTTTCGAGCTATTGAATAGTTTTCATGTTTATTTTGTAGGCATTTTCATCACGGATAGGGAAAACAGAACCATATTTATGATTTGAGTTTGAATCGTGAAAAAAATCCAAAATTGAGTTTGAATTTTAAATTTTTACATGTTTAAGGGGGGGGGGGTCCTGTCGGTTTTTTCAAAATTACTTTTTTCGAGCTATTGAATAGTTTTCATGTTTATTTTGTAGGCATTTTCATCACGGATGAGGAAAACAGAACCATATTTATGATTCGAGTTTGAATCGTGAGAAAATTCTAAAATTCAGTTTGGATTTTAAATTTTCTCACGTGTAAGGGGGGGTCCTGTCGGTTTTTTCAAAATTACTTTTTTCGAGCTATTGTGTAGTTTTCGTGTTTATTTTGTAGGCATTTTCATCACGGATGAGGAAAACAGAACCATATTTATGATTCGAGTTTGAATCGTGAGAAAATTCTAAAATTCAGTTTGAATTTTAAATTTTTACATGTGTAAGGTTTTTTCAAAATTACTTTTTTCGAGCTATTGTGTAGTTTTCGTGTTTATTTTGTAGGTATTTTCATCACGGATGAGGAAAACCGAACCATATTTATGATTTGAGTTTGAATCGTGAAAAAGTTCCAAAATTGAGTTTGAATTTTTAATTGTCACACGTGTAAGGGGGGGGTCCTGTCGGTTTTTTCAAAATTACTTTTTTCCAGCTAGTGTAAATTTTGTAGGCATTTTCATCACGGATAGGGAAAACCGAACCATATTTATGATTTGAGTTTGAATCGGGAGAAAATTCCAAATGTGAGTTTGAAATTAAATTTTCACACGTGTAAGGGGGGGTCCTGTCGGTTTTTTCAAAATTACTTTTTTCGAGCTATTGTGTAGTTTTTGTGTTATTCTCTCATCACGGATGAGAGAAACAGAACCAAATTTATTATTAGAGTTTGAATCGTGAAAAAATTCCAAAATTGAGTTTGAATTTTAAATTTTTACATGTTTAAGGGGGGGGGGGGTCCTGTCGGTTTTTTCAAAATTACTTTTTTCGAGCTATTGAATAGTTTTCATGTTTATTTTGTAGGCATTTTCATCACGGATGAGGAAAACAGAACCATATTTATGATTCGAGTTTGAATCGTGAGAAAATTCTAAAATTCAGTTTGGATTTTAAATTTTCTCACGTGTAAGGGGGGGTCCTGTCGGTTTTTTCAAATTACTTTTTTCGAGCTATTGAATAGTTTTCATGTTTATTTTGTAGGCATTTTCATCACGGATAGGGAAAACAGAACCATATTTATGATTTGAGTTTGAATCGGGAGAAAATTCCAAATGTGAGTTTGAATTTTAAATTTTCACACGTGTAAGGGAGGGTCCTGTCGGTTTTTTTAAAATTACTTTTTTCGAGCTATTTAATAAATTTCATGTTTATTTTGTTGGCATTTTCATCACGGATGAGGAAAACAGAACCATATTTATGATTCGAGTTTGAATCGTGAGAAAATTCTAAAATTCAGTTTGGATTTTAAATTTTCTCACGTGTAAGGGGGGGTCCTGTCGGTTTTTTCAAAATTACTTTTTTCGAGCTATTGTGTAGTTTTCGTGTTTATTTTGTAGGCATTTTCATCACGGATGAGGAAAACAGAACCATATTTATGATTCGAGTTTGAATCGTGAGAAAATTCTAAAATTCAGTTTGGATTTTAAATTTTTATACGTGTAAGGGATGGTCCTGTCGGTTTTTTCAAATTACTTTTTTCGAGCTATTGAATAGTTTTCATGTTTATTTTGTAGGCATTTTCATCACGGATAGGGAAAACAGAACCAAATTTATTATTCGAGTTTGAATCGTGAGAAAATTCCAAAATTCAGTTTGAATTTTAAATTTTTACACAGGTAAGGGGGGGTCCTGTCGGTTTTTTCAAAATTACTTTTTTCGAGCTATTGAATAGTTTTCATATTTATTTTGTAGACATTTTCATCACGGTTGAGGAAAACAGAACCATATTTATGATTCGAGTTTGAATCGTGAGAAAATTCTAAAATTGAGTTTGAATTTTAAATTTTTACATGTGTAAGGTTTTTTCAAAATTACTTTTTTCGAGCTATTGTGTAGTTTTCGTGTTTATTTTGTAGGCATTTTCATCACGGATGAGGAAAACAGAACCATATTTATTATTCGAGTATGAATCGTGAAAAAGTTCCAAAATTGAGTTTCAATTTTAAATTTTTACACGTGTAAGGGGGGGTCCTGTCGGTTTTTTCAAATTACTTTTTTCGAGCTATTGAATAGTTTTCATGTTTATTTTGTAGGCATTTTCATCACGGATAGGGAAAACAGAACCATATTTATGATTTGAGTTTGAATCGTGAAAAAAATCCAAAATTGAGTTTGAATTTTAAATTTTTACATGTTTAAGGGGGGGGGGTCCTGTCGGTTTTTTCAAAATTACTTTTTTCGAGCTATTGAATAGTTTTCATGTTTATTTTGTAGGCATTTTCATCACGGATGAGGAAAACAGAACCATATTTATGATTCGAGTTTGAATCGTGAGAAAATTCTAAAATTCAGTTTGGATTTTAAATTTTCTCACGTGTAAGGGGGGGTCCTGTCGGTTTTTTCAAAATTACTTTTTTCGAGCTATTGTGTAGTTTTCGTGTTTATTTTGTAGGCATTTTCATCACGGATGAGGAAAACAGAACCATATTTATGATTCGAGTTTGAATCGTGAGAAAATTCTAAAATTGAGTTTGAATTTTAAATTTTTACATGTGTAAGGTTTTTTCAAAATTACTTTTTTCGAGCTATTGTGTAGTTTTCGTGTTTATTTTGTAGGTATTTTCATCACGGATGAGGAAAACCGAACCATATTTATGATTTGAGTTTGAATCGTGAAAAAGTTCCAAAATTGAGTTTGAATTTTTAATTGTCACACGTGTAAGGGGGGGGTCCTGTCGGTTTTTTCAAAATTACTTTTTTCCAGCTAGTGTAAATTTTGTAGGCATTTTCATCACGGATAGGGAAAACCGAACCATATTTATGATTTGAGTTTGAATCGGGAGAAAATTCCAAATGTGAGTTTGAAATTAAATTTTCACACGTGTAAGGGGGGGTCCTGTCGGTTTTTTCAAAATTACTTTTTTCGAGCTATTGTGTAGTTTTTGTGTTATTCTCTCATCACGCATGAGAGAAACAGAACCAAATTTATTATTAGAGTTTGAATCGTGAAAAAATTCCAAAATTGAGTTTGAATTTTAAATTTTTACATGTTTAAGGGGGGGGGGGTCCTGTCGGTTTTTTCAAAATTACTTTTTTCGAGCTATTGAATAGTTTTCATGTTTATTTTGTAGGCATTTTCATCACGGATGAGGAAAACAGAACCATATTTATGATTCGAGTTTGAATCGTGAGAAAATTCTAAAATTCAGTTTGGATTTTAAATTTTCTCACGTGTAAGGGGGGGTCCTGTCGGTTTTTTCAAATTACTTTTTTCGAGCTATTGAATAGTTTTCATGTTTATTTTGTAGGCATTTTCATCACGGATAGGGAAAACAGAACCATATTTATGATTTGAGTTTGAATCGGGAGAAAATTCCAAATGTGAGTTTGAATTTTAAATTTTCACACGTGTAAGGGAGGGTCCTGTCGGTTTTTTTAAAATTACTTTTTTCGAGCTATTTAATAAATTTCATGTTTATTTTGTTGGCATTTTCATCACGGATGAGGAAAACAGAACCATATTTATGATTCGAGTTTGAATCGTGAGAAAATTCTAAAATTAAGTTTGAATTTAAAATTTTTACATGTGTAAGGGGGGGGTCCTGTCGCTTTTTTCGAAATTACTTTTTTCGAGCTATTTTGTAGTTTTTGTGTTTATTTTGTAGGCATTTTCATCACGGATAGGGAAAACCGAACCATATTTATGATTTGAGTTTGAATCGTGAAAAAGTTCCAAAATTGAGTTTGAATTTTAAATTGTCACACGTGTAAGGGGGGGTCCTATCGGTTTTTTCAAAATTACTTTTTTCCAGCTAGTGTAAATTTTGTAGGCATTTTCATCACGGATAGGGAAAACCGAACCATATTTATGATTTGAGTTTGAATCGGGAGAAAATTCCAAATGTGAGTTTGAAATTAAATTTTCACACGTGTAAGGGGGGGTCCTGTCGGTTTTTTCAAAATTACTTTTTTCGAGCTATTGTGTAGTTTTTGTGTTATTCTCTCATCACGGATGAGAGAAACAGAACCAAATTTATTATTAGAGTTTGAATCGTGAAAAAATTCCAAAATTGAGTTTGAATTTTAAATTTTTACATGTTTAAGGGGGGGGGGGGTCCTGTCGGTTTTTTCAAAATTACTTTTTTCGAGCTATTGAATAGTTTTCATGTTTATTTTGTAGGCATTTTCATCACGGATGAGGAAAACAGAACCATATTTATGATTCGAGTTTGAATCGTGAGAAAATTCTAAAATTCAGTTTGGATTTTAAATTTTCTCACGTGTAAGGGGGGGTCCTGTCGGTTTTTTCAAAATTACTTTTTTCGAGCTATTGAATAGTTTTCATGTTTATTTTGTAGGCATTTTCATCACGGATAGGGAAAACAGAACCAAATTTATTATTCGAGTTTGAATCGTGAGAAAATTCTAAAATTCAGTTTGGATTTTAAATTTTTATACGTGTAAGGGATGGTCCTGTCGGTTTTTTCAAATTACTTTTTTCGAGCTATTGAATAGTTTTCATGTTTATTTTGTAGGCATTTTCATCACGGATAGGGAAAACAGAACCAAATTTATTATTCGAGTTTGAATCGTGAGAAAATTCCAAAATTCAGTTTGAATTTTAAATTTTTACACAGGTAAGGGGGGGTCCTGTCGGTTTTTTCAAAATTACTTTTTTCGAGCTATTGAATAGTTTTCATATTTATTTTGTAGACATTTTCATCACGGTTGAGGAAAACAGAACCATATTTATGATTCGAGTTTGAATCGTGAGAAAATTCTAAAATTGAGTTTGAATTTTAAATTTTTACATGTGTAAGGTTTTTTCAAAATTACTTTTTCGAGCTATTGTGTAGTTTTCGTGTTTATTTTGTAGGCATTTTCATCACGGATGAGGAAAACAGAACCATATTTATTATTCGAGTATGAATCGTGAAAAAGTTCCAAAATTGAGTTTCAATTTTAAATTTTTACACGTGTAAGGGGGGGTCCTGTCGGTTTTTTCAAATTACTTTTTTCGAGCTATTGAATAGTTTTCATGTTTATTTTGTAGGCATTTTCATCACGGATAGGGAAAACAGAACCATATTTATGATTTGAGTTTGAATCGGGAGAAAATTCCAAATGTGAGTTTGAATTTTAAATTTTCACACGTGTAAGGGGGGGGTCCTGTCGGTTTTTTCAAAATTACTTTTTTCGAGCTATTGAATAAATTTCATGTTTATTTTGTAGGCATTTTCATCACGGATGAGGAAAACAGAACCATATTTATGACTCGAGTTTGAATCGTGAAAAAATTCCAAAATTGAGTTTGGATTTTAAATTTTCACACGTGTAAGGGAGGGTCCTGTCGGTTTTTTTAAAATTACTTTTTTCGAGCTATTGAATAAATTTCATGTTTATTTTGTTGGCATTTTCATCACGGATGAGGAAAACAGAACCATATTTATGATTCGAGTTTGAATCGTGAGAAAATTCTAAAATTAAGTTTGAATTTAAAATTTTTACATGTGTAAGGGGGGGTCCTGTCGCTTTTTTCGAAATTACTTTTTTCGAGCTATTGTGTAGTTTTTGTGTTTATTTTGTAGGCATTTTCATCACGGATAGGGAAAACCGAACCATATTTATGATTTGAGTTTGAATCGTGAAAAAGTTCCAAAATTGAGTTTGAATTTTAAATTGTCACACGTGTAAGGGGGGGTCCTGTCGGTTTTTTCAAAATTACTTTTTTCCAGCTAGTGTAAATTTTGTAGGCATTTTCATCACGGATAGGGAAAACCGAACCATATTTATGATTTGAGTTTGAATCGGGAGAAAATTCCAAATGTGAGTTTGAAATTAAATTTTCACACGTGTAAGGGGGGGGTCCTGTCGGTTTTTTCAAAATTACTTTTTTCGAGCTATTGTGTAGTTTTTGTGTTTATTTTGTAGGCATTTTCATCACGGATAGGGAAAACAGAACCAAATTTATTATTCGAGTTTGAATCGTGAGAAAATTCTAAAATTAAGTTTGAATTTAAAATTTTCTCACGTGTAAGGGGGGGTCCTGTCGGTTTTTTCAAAATTACTTTTTTCGAGCTATTGTGTAGTTTTCGTGTTTATTTTGTAGGCATTTTCATCACGGATGAGGAAAACAGAACCATATTTATGATTCGAGTTTGAATCGTGAGAAAATTCTAAAATTCAGTTTGGATTTTAAATTTTCTCACGTGTAAGGGGGGGTCCTGTCGGTTTTTTCAAAATTACTTTTTTCGAGCTATTGTGTAGTTTTCGTGTTTATTTTGTAGGCATTTTCATCACGGATGAGGAAAACAGAACCATATTTATGATTCGAGTTTGAATCGTGAGAAAATTCTAAAATTCAGTTTGGATTTTAAATTTTTATACGTGTGAGGGGGGGTCCTGTCGGTTTTTTCAAATTACTTTTTTCGAGCTATTGAATAGTTTTCATGTTTATTTTGTAGGCATTTTCATCACGGATAGGGAAAACAGAACCATATTTATGATTTGAGTTTGAATCGGGAGAAAATTCCAAATGTGAGTTTGAATTTTAAATTTTCACACGTGTAAGGGGGGGTCCTGTCGGTTTTTTCAAAATTACTTTTTTCGAGCTATTGAATAAATTTCATGTTTATTTTGTAGGCATTTTCATCACGGATGAGGAAAACAGAACCATATTTATGACTCGAGTTTGAATCGTGAAAAAATTCCAAAATTGAGTTTGGATTTTAAATTTTCACACGTGTAAGGGAGGGTCCTGTCGGTTTTTTTAAAATTACTTTTTTCGAGCTATTGAATAGTTTTCATGTTTATTTTGTAGGCATTTTCATCACGGATGAGGAAAACAGAACCATATTTATGATTCGAGTTTGAATCGTGAGAAAATTCTAAAATTCAGTTTGAATTTTAAATTTTTACACAGGTAAGGGGGGGTCCTGTCGGTTTTTTCAAAATTACTTTTTTCGAGCTATTGAATAGTTTTCATATTTATTTTGTAGACATTTTCATCACGGTTGAGGAAAACAGAACCATATTTATGATTCGAGTTTGAATCGTGAGAAAATTCTAAAATTGAGTTTGAATTTTAAATTTTTACATGTGTAAGGTTTTTTCAAAATTACTTTTTTCGAGCTATTGTGTAGTTTTCGTGTTTATTTTGTAGGCATTTTCATCACGGATGAGGAAAACAGAACCATATTTATTATTCGAGTATGAATCGTGAAAAAGTTCCAAAATTGAGTTTCAATTTTAAATTTTTACACGTGTAAGGGGGGGTCCTGTCGGTTTTTTCAAATTACTTTTTTCGAGCTATTGAATAGTTTTCATGTTTATTTTGTAGGCATTTTCATCACGGATAGGGAAAACAGAACCATATTTATGATTTGAGTTTGAATCGTGAAAAAAATCCAAAATTGAGTTTGAATTTTAAATTTTTACATGTTTAAGGGGGGGGGGTCCTGTCGGTTTTTTCAAAATTACTTTTTTCGAGCTATTGAATAGTTTTCATGTTTATTTTGTAGGCATTTTCATCACGGATGAGGAAAACAGAACCATATTTATGATTCGAGTTTGAATCGTGAGAAAATTCTAAAATTCAGTTTGGATTTTAAATTTTCTCACGTGTAAGGGGGGGTCCTGTCGGTTTTTTCAAAATTACTTTTTTCGAGCTATTGTGTAGTTTTCGTGTTTATTTTGTAGGCATTTTCATCACGGATGAGGAAAACAGAACCATATTTATGATTCGAGTTTGAATCGTGAGAAAATTCTAAAATTGAGTTTGAATTTTAAATTTTTACATGTGTAAGGTTTTTTCAAAATTACTTTTTTCGAGCTATTGTGTAGTTTTCGTGTTTATTTTGTAGGTATTTTCATCACGGATGAGGAAAACCGAACCATATTTATGATTTGAGTTTGAATCGTGAAAAAGTTCCAAAATTGAGTTTGAATTTTTAATTGTCACACGTGTAAGGGGGGGGTCCTGTCGGTTTTTTCAAAATTACTTTTTTCCAGCTAGTGTAAATTTTGTAGGCATTTTCATCACGGATAGGGAAAACCGAACCATATTTATGATTTGAGTTTGAATCGGGAGAAAATTCCAAATGTGAGTTTGAAATTAAATTTTCACACGTGTAAGGGGGGGTCCTGTCGGTTTTTTCAAAATTACTTTTTTCGAGCTATTGTGTAGTTTTTGTGTTATTCTCTCATCACGGATGAGAGAAACAGAACCAAATTTATTATTAGAGTTTGAATCGTGAAAAAATTCCAAAATTGAGTTTGAATTTTAAATTTTTACATGTTTAAGGGGGGGGGGGGGTCCTGTCGGTTTTTTCAAAATTACTTTTTTCGAGCTATTGAATAGTTTTCATGTTTATTTTGTAGGCATTTTCATCACGGATGAGGAAAACAGAACCATATTTATGATTCGAGTTTGAATCGTGAGAAAATTCTAAAATTCAGTTTGGATTTTAAATTTTCTCACGTGTAAGGGGGGGTCCTGTCGGTTTTTTCAAATTACTTTTTTCGAGCTATTGAATAGTTTTCATGTTTATTTTGTAGGCATTTTCATCACGGATAGGGAAAACAGAACCATATTTATGATTTGAGTTTGAATCGGGAGAAAATTCCAAATGTGAGTTTGAATTTTAAATTTTCACACGTGTAAGGGAGGGTCCTGTCGGTTTTTTTAAAATTACTTTTTTCGAGCTATTTAATAAATTTCATGTTTATTTTGTTGGCATTTTCATCACGGATGAGGAAAACAGAACCATATTTATGATTCGAGTTTGAATCGTGAGAAAATTCTAAAATTAAGTTTGAATTTAAAATTTTTACATGTGTAAGGGGGGGTCCTGTCGCTTTTTTCGAAATTACTTTTTTCGAGCTATTTTGTAGTTTTTGTGTTTATTTTGTAGGCATTTTCATCACGGATAGGGAAAACCG